>NW_026877124.1:0-214185 GCF_032173495.1 Musca vetustissima | reverse complement strand
ATATTGTTATATTTAGTTCTTAAGGATCACTTTTTATATTAATAAATTAGTGTGTAAATCAGGGCTGTCCACACTAATACATTCAAGTTTTGTGATTGTATTTGTTTGAAATACAAAAATTTCAAAATATTTGTTTCTATGTCATATACTGTGAGAAATTTTGTAAAAATATTATTTTCAAATTTTAGGGAAGAAATCTACTTTATATTCAATGCAAATATAGCTGTTGATGATACATTTTCCCATATAAAGATATATTTGTTTCTGTTTTGCCCTCCCGGCCACATATTTCGACTTGTTCCGAACTAATGTTTGCCAAAAATATACCAATTTTTTCGGTGTAGTGTATGAAAACAAAAAGAAATGAATGACAATTTTGAAAATATTTTTTTATTTTCAAATGTTTCTCTTTTATAATTGTATGTGTGAGCAATTTGACATACACCGACAGCCCATGGGACCTATTTTGGGCACTGCTGGTGTAAATGCACAGCAAATAAGTAAGACGTGCTATTACTCCGCGGACAATATCAGCGTAAACTAGATAACATATCCCTGGTTGACATTGATCCTTCGAGCCGTATCAGTGATCGATTGTGGAGGAAATTGATGCTGAAGAATTTGCCTTAAAGGTCAAAGAAATTCTCTCAGCTTGGTGGAAATCATAATAGACAAAAATAATTGAAAAACAAAATGCTGAGTCAAAAGGAGACTGCGGCAAGGAACAAGGCGGTGACTGCGAGACATTTAGCCAGTGAAGCTTCGATTCTGAGCATAACGGCTGCAGATGAAGATAAGCTAGGCAGAGCCTCGGCACCGACCCTGGAGCTGGACATAAACAATCTACTAAATAATATTAACATGATCGCAGAGAATATCGATCGACCAGATACGACTGTGGTCCAGAACCTATATGACTTTATAGAAAGTCTAGTGAGGGACGCACCCAATGAAGTAAAAGGCGATCCGGTGGTGCGAGATAGGTGGATGGAGATATCCAATATGGCAGGAGGTTTTAGGCCAGTCCAAGAACAAAGGGGCAGCCTTCAAATAGCATTGGAGAGAAAAAGAATAATGAGCTAGAAGTTGCTCTAAAAAGATCGGAACACGCCAATGATGGGCTTAAAGAAAGGGCTCAGGCAAGATATATGGAGGCTAGAGATACATGCATCGAATTTCACTCTCAAGTTCGGAAGCTTGAAGGTGAATTGGTGGCGGCTGCAGAGAAAGCCCAGGCAGCAGAAAAATCATGGGAAGAAGAAATAAAGAAGCTGTCTGAAGAATTGGTACTTTCGAAGAAGACACAAGAAGCAGCAGAGGGCGAACGTGACCAGTTGGTCATACGAATGGTTGCCAATGATAATAAGGATCGGCAAGTATGTAATATTTCATTTGCACAGGAAATAGCTCCAGTCGAGTTGGCCATGAAAAAGAACGATGTGGTGGCGGATGCGGAGAAACCTGTGACGGAAGTTGAATCCGATGAAGTGTAGTTGAGTCTATTCGTAGATTTTCATCACACATATTATCTATGGGAGATTTTTGCATAATTTTAGAACTTAAATGAGTAGTGCAACTTAATAACAGGCTGTTGAAGTAGATTCCATCATTATGCGGATTATCGTGTGTACGCAGGTCGCCCCCATTAATTCTTCAATTTTCAAGGTCGAGTTCAAAAAGTCGATGGAAATGTATATAATAAGTAATAAATTCGTGTGGGCCAAACTTTCTATACATAGTTTATACCCAACGTGGAACAAAACTAGATTGTGGTGAATGATTATTGGATATTAATATTACAAAAGAATACATATGTCGATTTTTTTTCCAAAGATATTTCATTGGAAATTAAACAATTATAATAGATGAAATGGGATATATTTAATGGAATGGATAGTTTCTTTCAAATTACCTCAAAAGTTGTTGTCGGTGGAGTAGAATAAAATAAAATTTTATACAATAATTATTAATTAACATATACCCAACATATTTTTATATGCCTTTCGATATAGAATACTTATTCAAAATTATTGTTATACAATTTAAATAAATAAAACCTACATTTTTTGAAACATTTTTATTAGGGGTTTAGAATTGTTTTTATGAATGTCTTTTATTATTCATCTTTGAACTGGACTTGCCTGCAAAAAATGGAAATTAAATTATTTTAGTGCAAGATATCTGTAATATTTAGAGGAATAAATTGTTTTTCCAATCATGGATTGCTCTTCATAATACACCTCCTCTTCACGGCTTATTCGTAAATGGAGTAGAATATGTATATTGTATACAATTTTATTTAAAAAAAAATTAAAATCAACCTTAAATATGTATGTTTGAGTTTCATTTTTTTATCAAGTGGAGGTGAAGATATTTTTCAAAACAACATTGTCCCTGTATGCTTCGTCTGCATAAGTTCATATAGCCAACAATTAATATTTTGTCACTGTGTGGGAATCTAATTGAGTCAATGCACTAAAATATTAGTTATCTAATGTTTGCTTTTAATACGTACTCTTACGTTGTTTGCATTATCAGATTGGGTGAATATTATAATTTCACTTTTATTAATATTCCAGTCTTGACAGTTAATTCTTCATACTTCAAAATATCCCAATATACAACAGGATACTTGTGGATAACAAATATTTGTTTTAGGCGAGCATCATTATAACCCAGCATTCTCGTGCAGTTACTATGAGGTAGCAGTTCCCTCGAGAATGGGTTACCACCAGGAATAGAGTTAAGTCTGTGAGTTATAGTTTGATATACGGCCTGGTATGTGGAAACGACAAACATCATTTGACCCATTATATCGCTTTGACGTGCTCTAGTATGATTGTGTCTCTGAACATTGATGAAGGGTTCGACGCTAGCATTTGAAGAAACCGTCGTTGTCACTGTGTGGGAATCTAATTGAGTCAATGCACTAAAATATTAGTTATCTAATGCTTGCTTTTAATACGTATTCTTAGGTTGTTTGCATTATCAGATTGGGTGAATATTATAATTTCACTTTTATTAATTTTTCTGTCTTGATAGTTAATTCTCAATACTTCAAAATGTCCCAATATACAACAGGATACTTGTGGATAACAAATATTTGTTTTAGACGAGCATCATTATAACCCAGCATTCTCGTGCCGTTACTATGAGGCAGCAGTTCATTCGAGAATGGGTTACCACCAGGAATAGAGTTAAGTCTGTGAGTTATAGTTTGATATACGGCATGGTATGTGGAAACGACAAACATCATTTGACCCATTATATCGCTTTGACGTGCTCTAGTATGATTGTGTCTCTGAACATTGATGAAGGGTTCGACGCTAGCATTTGAAGAAACCGTCGTAATGAATTTTTCAATAAGATTCATTACGGTTTGGAATGGTGAATAATCCGGAATATTTAATTGAGGAGCTTTATTTAACCAAAAAATCTCGTGTAAATGTGGAGAACCGCGTTGTTGGAATTCAATCCGCCAGTGATTTTTCAAAGCGTGATGTTCTTTGTAAAAAACTGCCATTAGTCCTAAAGTGTTTGAATAAATGTCTAATCGTTTGGTTGAAATATCTGAACAAGTAACACGATCCTTTCTTATAAGGTTGTATTTCCTTTGCTTAGTATAAGACATTGTCTCTTCTTCTGTTATGTCGTTTTCTTCAAAAAATTTTGTCACTCTTTTAATTTTCCCAATGGCCTGGAGAATAACGAATACCTTTTAGAATATGATACTCTGATCATCTAATGCGCAAGCTGTTAATTGTCTTGCCCCAAATTTCTTTCTTAAACATGAAAACATGCTATTCTTAATACGTGCAAACTCTAATCTTGACAAGGTCTGTCAGAAATCCTGGTTTCGCGACTATGTTTGGAGACGCGATATGTATTAGACATTCAAGCGATGTATTGCAGTGTGTTTCACTCCTGTTTTTTGATCGATGTGGCGACGAAGCGAATGCTGAACTGTATTTGGATCCTGTCCCGACAATATATTTGTCAATTCGTGAAGCGTATGTCGCTCATGCTCGATCAATATCTATGTAATATCTTGACGACGTAGCGAATGCTCGTATTTCGCACCTGTTTGATCATTCTGTATACATCATCCTCACGAGGAATCGAGTGCTGCTGTGTATTTCGCTCTTGGCGATGATGCTAGTGTATTTCGATCCTGTTCGGTAATTCTGTATGCACCATCGTGACGACATAGCGAAAGCTGCAGCGTATTTCGCTCCTGTTCGGTCATTCGGACATGGTTATGCATATCTAGCTCTTGTTCTGCCAATTTGTACGTAACTATCCTGAAGACGAAGCGAGCCGTGAATCGTATTTCGCTCTTATTCGGTCAATCTTAATGTTACCGAGTAAAGTACAGTGTTGCTTGCGTAGCTGCTCTTCTATGATAGTTGATGCTGGATACGATCCTTTTCACGCTCATCTTCTAGATATTCTGTATTCGGTGTCCTTCTTGATAAAGAACGCGCGTCCCTAAGAATATGTCAGGTGGTTTGTTCGCGGTAGTTACTGACTCGCATTACAGTTAATCGTTTGTGCCGAGAGATTTGGTACCCAAAAAGAGAGCCCAATATTTGTTGGGTTTCCTCAAAAAACGTGTCAAAACGTCCATAAAATGCCGAAGCCATTACCTGCGAGGCAAAGAGGAATGAGTCATCCGACAATGATGGCTACATCACCATAGAAGGCAGGCGTAAGCGTAAGAAGAGGAAGAAGTGTGGCTGTGCGGAGGAGAGTGACTACAGTGTTTTTCAGTTAGAAAACATGGTAAGCAACCTCAACGCCGTCGTCGAGAGGAAGGAGGCGCAGCTTGTGCGAGGAGAATGCCGATATGAAGGCATTGCTGGGCGCACATGGCGTGGATTACGTCAGGGCAGCCGAAGCCCCTGGCGCAGCGATGGAGGTAGAGTGTGCTGCACCGCCGGTAGCCACTCAGGATAGGCCGGACGGTCCTACCAACGTTGTTACGGACGGTCCCAACAGGGATAGGACGGGCGGTCCTTCTACGTCTGCTGATGCGGCGGCAGCTGCGAAGGTCCCTACGGCGAAGGTTCCTGCTAAGGCAGTTCCCACCTCCAAGAGGGCGATCGCCCCTTCGAAGGCGTCTCCTAAGCCTGGAGGCAAGGCTTCATCGAAGGCCCCTGAGAAAAAGGATGTCCCGGCTTCTGGTTCACCCACTGCTGGCCCTGAGAAGGAAGCAAAGAAGGCGAGAAGGAAGGTACGATGCCGGCTTGAAGGAGATATCGACTGTTCTGGCGGCCTCTCTCAACCAAGGAGAATTCGGCGTGAAGATGCTGCGTAAAGGCGTGCTGCACCATAGATTAAGATATTTTATAAGATTAGGGCCTTGTTAGATCAGTGCGGGTATAAGTACCATACGCATACCCCTAAGGATAGGTTTCCCTACTCCGTTGTAATTGAGAAGCTCTCTAGCGAGTACACTAGTGAGGAAATAAATGAAGAATTAGAGTCGTTAGATTTCCCCGTCGTTGTGAGGTCGATGGTCAACTTGGCCCAAGATAAGTGGCTAGTTAGGCTTGACAGGCAGACTGGCATTAGGAAGATGTACAAAGTCCAAGACTTTTCTACAGCAGCGTCAGTTTTAGGAAGGACAAGGCACGCGGTTTAATACAGTGCTTCAACTGCCAGGACTGGGGGCATGTTGCTGTTAACTGCAACATGAGTACCACCTTCGGGAAGTGTGCGGGGCCCTCTCAACTCAGATGTGCCCCATTCCCAAAAAAGGAGAGGAGGTCCCCGGAGTGGAGTACCCTATAAAGTGTGCGAACTGCAACGTGGCTGGTCAAACCGCTGAAGCCCTGACCTGCCCAAAGAGGAAGGAAAAACTCACCAAGAGGGAGAAGGATGCCCAAGCCAAAAAATGCGACCAAGGCTATGCGGACTTCCGAGACACAGGCCGGTGTCTCCTTCGCTGCTGTCACTGGAGGACGGCCCAATTCTTCCAGTAAGGTCACCAGGACTCCACCTGCAGCTGCTCCTCGCCCCTCCGAGGACAACATTCCTTAAGAATTTGGGCAACATTCCTAAAGAATTTGGAGACCTTTCGACATTAGCTAAGGTTAGGAACTATGTCAGAGACCCTCTACTTTGAAGAAGAGCCTTCTCTTCGGACTGGAGCAATTTGGTATACAATACCGCCCAGCGCACCTAAGTTAGTTTAAGTTATTGTATATATTTAGTTTTAAAATTTCAAATTAGTTATAAGTTTTTCATAGCCCTTTTTAATTATTATATTTTTCGGGGCATAGTCTTAGTGAGTTGGTTGTGTTCTCTGCTAATAATTGTGTTTTTATATAGATATGGCCTGTTCCTTCACTTAAAAATTTGTAGAGCTTTCAAAATGTGCACATTAAAATCGAAAAAATAGAAAGGTTCAGAGAACTATATATATATATATATATATATATATCTTAAGTTGTTTAATTTCACCTCGTCCATTTTAGTCTCAAGTAACTTATACGTAGCTTCTTTAGCCGCTTTCCGTACCATTCCGGCTTTAAATTTCTCAGAAATCTCGATTAGAATTCAGGATTCTACTTCTAGGCCTGCCAAAATATCTGATGAACTTAACTTCGCCAGGAGTACAGAGTATTCGGACCAACGGGAAACCAGTCTTTGAAGACAGCGTATTCGTTCATCAGTAGCTAGGGTCTCGAGTTATCAGAACAACAATAAAGCAGACTTGGAAGCAAGCGTATTCGTTCATCTGTAGAAATGGCTATCTAGTCGAGGGGACAACAAAAAAGCACACTTGGAAGGGCCATCGAGTTGAAACAACAACAAGAGAGCATACTTGGAAGCCAAAGTACTCGTATGTCAGCGGCAAGGCCTATAAAAAAGAGAAAAATGTATGCCAACATTTCGTGTACAAGGACAAATTTACCACCGCATGCGATCCTTATGACGGCTTCCTGTGAAGATCCGAAATTTTTACAAATTTATTTTATTGGTCAAGCAGAAAAAAACAAAGTCAACGTTATAACCCCGAAACAAAGCAGTGTGTTTCAGCTGATTGACATAAAATGCTTCATGGTTGCAATCAACTAATAAGGACTTTTAAGCAAGCGAGCGATCCAATACTGTCCGATCAAAAATACACCGGCTGTACAACATCAAGGACGCTACAATGTACATACGCTTGCACGCGTGACATTACATGTGATATTATGGGTGAAAGAATAAATAGAATAGCTGCGATGAAAAAGTAAATAGAATAGCTGAGACCCACCAATCATATTCCCGGGAGCTAATTCATCAATATATTGTTGACATGTATGCTAAAATTGAGACGGAACGTCTGATGTACATTCGTCACAATCAATCCAAACTATGAATGGATAATTACATTCATTTGCAAGATTGCATGAACGCGCTTTAATAGTAGCAGGAACATTCACAGGTAGTCCACGCCACATGCAGATATTATAATAAAAAATATGGTTCATGACACGTGTGGAAGCATTAATCCGAATTTTCCATGTATGGTGGATGAAAAGTTCACTAAAAAGTATCCACGGCAGTTGCTTACAGAAAATATATCGGCTAATGATGACTATCTGCTTTATCGGCTGCTGTAAAGGCAGCCGATAAAGCAACATCACCGTTGACATAGATAGCCGCGTGGATAGCACCGCATTGCCCCAAACTTTAAAAACGTTTAAATCACATATCAAAGTAGAATATAGCATTTCGGTAAAGTAAAAAAAATACGTCAACAAAGGGTCCGTCATGACAGTATTTTCATTGCGGTACATGAAGGAGTTTGCCGAATTTTAGGATTTCCAATATATGAACGTCATCCAACTGTAGTTCATCTTGTTAAAACCTTGCTTTATGCTGATGTTCCAACTTACTTTATTTGGAACGCATCATAAAAAAAATACGCCGTTAACAAGGAAATCAGTTGAAAAATGGGAAAAATCTTTATTCCACATTCCCTGCACCGAAGTAGTGTTTTACCGTCGGCAGGTCAACAACTGGCAATATTGTGGCTATCGCAAAGGCGATAGCGACGACTCATAGTATGAGTCGATGAAGCTGGAAGCTGCTAATGGCCAGCATAAAACCGCCCTAGCTGCTGTTGAAAAACAGTCTGACTGAATTTAAGGCCTTCAGCCGGAAAAAGGAGGAAATGGACGTTGAGCTGCAAAAAATTCAGCACAACGAAGCCGCGTATAAACGCGAAATAGCACATTTGAAGAAGAAAAACTCCTTAAAAATCAGTGAGGCACTTGTTGAAAAGCAAGTTGCCATAGAAGAGGCCACCATAGAAGTTGCTAGTAGAGCAGTCCGTGGTCACACTGCCACTACCACAGGTACCGGTGGTTGCAAGCCGCGCACCACTACAGGCATGCAAGTCGCCAATATTGCCTGGGGAGGAGAAGAAGGTTGCTAGTAAAAAGCAAGCCAGCAGCAATAAGAAATTTTCAGCAGTGAAGGAGACAGCTGCAGCAAAGAAGGCCCCAAAGAACCAGACGAAGCAGAAGGAGGCGCGCAAATCAGGTAAGGCCGCTTTACCCCCGGTTTTCACCGTACTTAGCGCGAATATAAAAGACATAGTAGACAAGGTTAAAGGGAAAGTGGGTCATAAAAATTTCTTAGTCACCGTACTGGAAAAATTTCGAATGTACAGATGTTCACTTCGGAAGAGCATAACGCTGTCCGTGAACTGTTTGTAAAGGAAGGTATTAATTTCTTTACTTACACTGTTAAGGGAAAACCGCCTACTCGGTAGTCATTGAAAGACTATCGGGAAATTATGAGGTGGAGGACGTAAGGCCGGACTTGCGGAACTGACCGTAGATTTGGACGTAAAACACGTCGTAAAATTAGGAGGGAACAAGTGGCTCATTAATTATGGGCCCAAGTTCGGATATAGAGAAATTTTATAAACTGAAATATTTCTTGACCAATTCGCTCATTGTCAGAAAAGACGCCCAAAATACGATGACACAATGTTTTAATTGTCAGCGTCATGGACATGTGTCCACAAATTGCGGAATGCCATTCCGCTGTTTTGAAAGACATGCATATGGCCAATGCAAATCCCCTCAGCGGTACGCAAGACAAAAATGGTACCTGTGGTAAATCCAAACACAGGTAAGGTTGAAATGAAACCTGAGTTCACATTTGGCTGTGTGAAGTGCAATAAATTGGGACATCCGTCGAATTTGCAAGACTGCCCAGTCCGGGGGCAAAGTTGGAATCTTTGCCTAAGGCAAAAATTTCACTTAACAGCGGCAAGCGAAGATGCTGCGTAAAGGCGTGCTGCACCTTAGATTAAGTGGTCTTAAGGTATTTTATAAGATTAGGGCCTTGTTAGATAAGTGCGGGTATAAGTACCATACGCATATCCCTAAGGATAGGTTTCCCTACTCCATTGTAATTGAGAAGCTATCTAGCGAGTACACTAGTGAGGAAATAAATGTAGAATTAGAGTCGTTAGACTTCCCCGTCGTTGTGAGGTCGATGGTCAACTTGGCCCAAGATAAGTGCCTAGTTAGGCTTGACAGGCAGACTGGCATTAGGAAGATGTACAAAGTCCAAGACTTTTCTACAGCAGCGTCAGTTTTAGGAAGGACAAGGCACGCGGTTTAATCCAGTGCTTTAACTGCCAGGACTGGGGGCATGTTGCTGTTAACTGCAACATGAGTACCACCTTCGCGAAGTGTGCGGGGCCCACTCAACTCAGATGTGCCCCATTCCCAAGAAAGGAGAGGAGGTCCCCGGAGTGGAGTACCCTATAAAGTGTGCGAACTGCAACGTGGCTGGTCAAACCGCTGGAGCCCTGACCTGCCCAAAGAGGAAGGAAAAACTCACCAAGAGGGAGAAGGATGCCCAAGCCAAAAAATGCGACCAAGGCTATGCGGACTTCCGAGACACAGGCCGGTGTCTCCTTCGCTGCTGTCACTGGAGGACGGCCCAATTCTTCCAGTAAGGTCACCAGGACTCCACCTGCAGCTGCTCCTCGCCCCTCCGAGGACAACATTCCTTAAGAATTTGGGCAACATTCCTAAAGAATTTGGAGACCTTTCGACATTAGCTAAGGTTAGGAACATTGGACCTACCTTTAAACGCATTCGCCAGGAGAAGGGGGATGCTGAAGCCTGGTGAGGCTTAATGGCTCATATTGCTCTAGCATAGGTATGTTGAAGTGCGTTTTTCTAAACTGCAGCTCCTTAGTTTCAAAAAGTAGGAGGCACTTCCTTAAGAATTTTGTCCTTGAACATCAGCCGGACATTATTCTGTTAGCAGAAACTTGGTTTACTTCTAGTACTAGATTTAGCTTCGAGGGTTTCAAGGTTTTTAGAAGTGATAGATTGACAGGTAACGGGGGTGGCACTGCAGTCTTAGTCAAGGAAGAGTTTCGTTCCGAAAGGATTTTCGTTACTTCTGGAGTTATAGAGTCGTGTGTTGCAAGGGTTTGGAGGGGAGATAAGTCCTCTAGAGCCTTAACTTCAGTCTACCAGCGCCTTGCGGGTCCTTTTCAAGTCCTTGACTTAGACCCAATTCCAACATCGCGCAGCAGAGGCGATCTGGTAGTTGGTGGAGACCTGAGCGCGAGACATCCCTCTTGGGGTGGCGCAGAGGTCGATACCAGGAGAAGGGCAATTTCTGACCTTCTCGCTGATTGTCCAGATGTAGAAGCCATTCCGGCTGATAGGCCAACTAGGCCAAACGGATTGACAGGGTCGTACATCGACTTCTTCCTGCATACACCAGGCGTCGCAGTGGCAGCGGGAAGAACTATGCCAGAGACCCTCTACTTTGAGGAAGAGCCTTCTCTTCGGACTGGAGCAATTTGGTATACAATACCGCCCAGCGCACCTAAGTTAGTTTAAGTTATTGTATATATTTAGTTTTAAGATTTCAAATTAGTTATAAGTTTTTCATAGCCCTTTTTTTAATTATTTTATTATTCGGGGCATAGTCTTAGTGAGTTGGTTTTGTCCTCTGCTAATAATTGTGTTTTTATATAGATATGGCCTCTTCCTTCACTCAAAAAGTTGTAGAGCTTTCAAAATGTGCACATTAAAATCGTAGCTTCTTTAGCCGCTTTCCGTACCATTCCGGCTTTAAATTTCTCAGAAATCTCGATTAGAATTCAGGATTCTACTTCTAGGCCTGCCAAAATATCTGATGAACTTAACTTCGCCAGGAGTACAGAGTATTCGGACCAACGGGAAACCAGTCTTTGAAGACAGCGTATTCGTTCATCAGTAGCTAGGGTCTCGAGTTATCAGAACAACAATAAAGCAGACTTGGAAGCAAGCGTATTCGTTCATCTGTAGAAATGGATATCTAGTCGAGGGGACAACAAAAAAGCCCACTTGGAAGGGCCATCGAGTTGAAACAACAACAAGAGAGCATACTTGGAAGCCAAAGTACTCGTATGTCAGCGGCAAGGCCTATAAAAAGAGAAAAATGTATGCCAACATTTCGTGTACAAGGACGGCTTCCTGTGAAGATCCGAAATTTTTACAAATTTATTTTATTGGTCAAGCAGAAAAAAACAAAGTCAACGTTATAACCCCGAAACAAAGCAGTGTGTTTCAGCTGATTGACATAAAATGCTTCATGGTTCCAATCAACTAATAAGGACTTTTAAGCAAGCGAGCGATCCAATACTGTCCGATCAAAAATACACCGGCTGTACAACATCAAGGACGCTAAAATGTACATACGCTTGCACGCGTGACATTACATGTGATATTATGGGTTAAAGAATAAATAGAATAGCTAGGATGAAAAAGTAAATAGAATAGCTGAGACCCACCAATCATATTCCCGGGAGCTAATTCATCAATATATTGTTGACATGTATGCTAAAATTGAGACGGAACGTCTGATGTACATTCGTCACAATCAATCCAAACTATGAATGGATAATTACATTCATTTGCAAGATTGCATGAACGCGCTTTAATAGTAGCAGGAACATTCACAGGTAGTCCACGCCACATGCAGATATTATAATAAAAAATATGGATCATGACACGTGTGGAAGCATTAATCCGAATTCTCCATGTATGGTGGATGAAAAGTTCACTAAAAAGTATCCACGGCAGTTGCTTACAGAAAATATATCGGCTAATGATGACTATCTGCTTTATCGGCTGCTGTAAAGTCCCGCAACATCGCCGTTGACATAGATAGCCGCGTGGATAGCACCGCATTGCCCCAAACTTTTAAAAACGTTTAAATCACATATCAAAGTAGAATATAGCATTTCGGTAAAGTAAAAAAATACGTCAACAAAGAGTCCGTCATGACAGTATTTTCATTGCGGTACATGAAGAAGTTTGCCGAATTTTAGGATTTCCAATATATGAACGTCATCCAACTGTAGTTCATCTTGTTAAAACCTTGCTTTATGCTGATGTTCCAACTTACTTTATTTGGAACGCATCATAAAAAATACGCCGTTAACAAGGAAAATCAGTTGAAAAATGGAAAAAATCTTTATTCCACAGATGATATGGGTAAGATATATACGGTTCATCCACGGAATGCAGAATGATTTATTTAAGAATGCTTCTAATAAATATTTGTCGACCAACATCATTTGGAAATTTGCGAACAGTAGATGGCAAAATATGTGCAACGTACCTTAAGGAGTGTCAAAAATTGCAATTGCTTGAACACGATGATCATTGGGAAACGACAATTGCGGAAGCCTAATCACCCACGCCAAATAGGAGATTTTTTTGGAATTATATTGGTTATATTGCATCAACATAGAGCTGATAATAACGATCCAGCAATGGAATTTTCGGATATAATTAAATTAAAAAAAAAAAAAACTCTCATTGAAGTTGGAATGATCGCCCCAATTCGCCCAATTAATGATTCATATGAAAGAGATTTACTTCGAGAAAACGATTACTATCCACAAGAATTAGAAATTTATCTGGGAGAAAATTGCAAATGTTACAGCCTAAACAAAAAAGTTTACGATTTTGTAATGGATGCTACAATAAACCAAACCGGTGGCTTACATATTCTTGTTGGAAGAGGAAAGACATTTCTAATTCCACTGATTTTAGACAGCGTCCGGTCTCAAGGTAATATTGCGATAGCTTTTGAAAGAATTACATTCCCTGCACCGAAGTAGTGTTTTACCGTCGGCATGTCAACAACTGGCAATATTGTGGCTATCGCAAAGGCGATAGCGACGACTCACAGTATGAGTAGATGAAGCTGGAAGCTGCTAATGGCCAGCTTAAAACCGCCCTAGCTGCTTTTGAAAAACAGTATGCTACCCTCCTGTCTGAATTTAAGGCCCTCAGCCGGAGAAAGGAGGAAATGGACGTTGAGCTGCAAAAAATTCAGCACAACGAATCCGCGTATAAACGCGAAATAGCACATTTGAAGAAGAAAAACTCCTTAAAAATAAGTGAGGCGCTTGTTGAAAAGCAAGTTGCCATAGAAGAGGCCACCATAGAGGTTGCTAGTAGAGCAGTCCGTGGTCACACTGCCACTACCACAGGTACCGGTGGTTGCAAGCCGCGCACCACTACAGGTATGCAAGTCGCCAATATTGCCTGGGGAGGAGAAGAAGGTTGCTGGTAAAAAGCAAGCCAACAACAATAAGAAAAATTCAGCAATGAAGGAGACAGCTGCAGCAAAGATGGCCCCAAAGGACCAGACGAAGCAGAAGGAGGCGCGCAAATCAGGTAAGGCCGCTTTACCCCCGGTTTTCACCGTACTTAGCGCGAATATAGAAGACCTAGTAGACAAGGTTAAAGGAAAGTGGGTCATAAAAATTTCTCAGTCACCGTACTGAAAAAATTTCGAATGTACAGATGTTCACTTCAGAAGAGCATAACGCTGTCCGTAAACTGTTTGTAAAGGAAGGTATTCATTTCTTTACTTACACTGTTAAGGGGAAAACCGCCTACTCGGTAGTCATTGAAAGACTATCGGGAAATTATGAGGTGGAGGACGTCAAGGCCGGACTTGCGGAACTGACCGTAGATTTGGACGTGAAACGCGTCTTAAAATCAGAATGGAACAAGTGGCTCATTAATTATGGGCCCAAGTTCGGATATAGAGAAATTCTATAAACTGAAATATTTCTTGACCAATTCGCTCATTGAATCAGAAAAGACGCCCAAAATACGATGCCACAATGTTTTAATTGTCAGCGTAATGGACATGTGTCCACAAATAGCGGAATGTCATTCCGCTGTTTTAAGTGCATTGAAAGACATGCATATGGCCAATGCAAATCCCCTCAGGGGTACGCAAGACAAAAATGGTACCTGTGGTAAATCCAAACACAGGTAAGGTTGAAATGAAACCTGAGTTCACATTTGGCTGTGTGAAAAGTTGGAATCTTTGCCTAAGGCAAAAATTTCACTTAACAGCGGCAAGGTACAAAATGGTATCTCCTTTGCTGCTGCTTTCACAGCAAAGGGAACACCCAAAGCTAATATGACTTTGTGCCAACAAACAAAGGTTGCACCCAAAGCTAATATTACTTTGGGCCAACAATCTTTGGAGCAAAAGGTTAGTGGCTTCTCTCTATTTGACGAACTTTGTCAAGATATCTTTGGCAAGGATTTCTTGAGCGCAAGTTCGTCAATTTTCAGAGGAGCTTAAATGTAAGGACAAGGAGAGCCAGGCGAAACCCCTGGCCTCACTAGTAGGCCTATTAAGAATCAATGGTTAGGTCGACTACTTTTATTATCGCCAATATCAACTCCGTAGTTTCGATATATAGGAGGCACTACCTCCAAATATTCCTCAACGAACATAAACCGGAGGTCATGATGTTGGCTGAACATAGACTATCTCAAAAGAACCGTTTTGAGATGGGCGGATATAGTTCTTTTCTACAATACAGTCGTGACAGACCAAGCGGAGGAACCGATATATTAGTTAAGGACAATATTAAAAGTGAAAGGGTACATCTCGATTTAGGAGCAATCGAATGCACCTGTGTAAAAATTCATAGGGCCGGCGGGTTACCACTCTTCGCAGGATATGTACTGCAGGCCTAATGATAGATTTCAATTGTCTAATTTAGAGCCTTCAGGGGGTCTAGCTAGAATAGGAGAAGTAATTGTTGGGGCTGACCTCAATGCTAGACATACTAGCTAGGGAGATGACCAAACATGTTCAAAGGGCAGGATAGTTTTGGTTTTTTTAATCGGCTGTCCTGATATAAATATATTGCCCACAGATGGTCCAACCAGGGTCAATAGAGGATCATATTCTTATATTGACTATTGTTTGGTATCATCTGAAACCCATTTCGATGACAATGGGGGCGAGAATTACACTATTAGATTGTAATTCTGATCATCAAGCGGAAAGGAAAGACGTACGTTTTACGACTATAGACGTATGGACAAAATATTATTTAATAGAAAATTGACAGAAGAGCTTCGCAACTGTCGACTTCCCATTGATCGGAATGCCTTTAGGCCATCGAGGCCACACGTGTGTTATTCCCAATCGCCATAGAGTTTGATGTTCCCAAGACTAATTAGGGACCAAGAGGACCCCGTAGACTTTCGCCAGATATATTAGACCTTATCCGGCCAAAGAAAGTTCTACGTCGTAGATTATACCGTACAAGAAACCCTGAGAGGTATTCGATAGAATTATTCAAGATGCAATTACGGGTAAACGTAATGCCAAAATCCCTGATCTTGTCAATAATGACGGGATCACAGCAGTCATGTCAAGCCAAAAGGCGGACATGTTAGCGGATACGGTGCAAGGACAATCCGATGCTGATGATAATTCTCCCCTTGACAATACTGTCAGGAGAGAAATATCAGATTATGAAGCAAGGTCCCCGCTAGTTACATTTCCAGCTAACGTAACTGCTGATGGAACTCATGTATGCGAGGATAGTATATGGCGAAAACCTAAAATTCCTAAAAGCTCCCAATATTAGGGCAGGTTTAAATAGAAGATCAAATCGCAAATCCTTAACACGAAGCCGGAATCCCTGACTTCGTGTTAAGGAAGACCACTGGTACAGCATTGGAACACATTGCAATTATCTTCAACCATTGCATAAATTTGGGCTATTTTCCGGTTTCATGGAAAAGGGCAATTACTATTCCTATCTTGAAGCCTGGTAAGGACCCTACGAAATGCAATAGCTACAGGCCAGGCTTACTTTCAGCGTTCGGTAAGCTTTTTGAATATTTTGTACACTCTGAAATTATAGATATACTTGAAGAGAGAGAAATCCTATCTGATAGTCAATTCGGCTTCAGACAGGGTCATTCGACGTCACATGCCCTGATGGTCTTAGGGGAATATGTGACTCGCGCTCTAAATAACAGACATGTAACTATTGCTGTTAGTTTGGATTTTGCCAAAGCATTTGATAATGTTTGGCAAAGCCCAATAATATATACAATATATATGTAATATATGAAGGGCAATTACTCTTTGCATATGCAGACGATATATTTGTCGCTGCAGCAGGAGCTCATGCAGGGAATACTAATCATAGACTAAATGCATATTTGGAGCAACTCTCCGAATACTTCCAAACTTGGAAAATGCATTTAAATGTCGACAAATGTGAAGCAATAACCTTCAAAGGCAAGAAAGAATATTTATACCGCAGCACCAGGCAGTATGAACCTACTCTTGCTATTGGACGGCAAACAATAAGAAACTCCGACCTGATTAAATATCTGGAAGTTATCTTAAATAGTAAATTTGAGTTTGTTAGGCATATTGACTACATTATTAGGAATGTCAAAGGAGTATATAGGCTCTACCTGCGTGCTCTCAAAGCAGCTGGTGGGCTTTCCGTGAAAGTTAGGCTACTTATCTACAAACAAATAATAAGGCCACTAATTGCGTACGCCTTCCCTGTTTGGTCTGGGATCTCTTCCCACCAAATGGAGAGGCTGCGCATTTGGGAGAGGCGAATCCTTAGGTTCTGCTTAGGCTTAAGGCCAGAACAAGGAGTAGAAGGAATCTGCCGACTACCTGCTAATAGAGTGGTGTATGATTCCATCGACTTCAGCCGAATAGATAACTTTCTAATGGCATCCGCTCTTAGGTTCCTAGACCGAGCGGCAACTGTAGAAAATAAGCTAGTTAGAGATAGCCTTTTGTACGAAACAGACGTCGAAAGGTTAATTCGGGCTAATTATGGGCCTCCGAGCAGTTTAGCTACTTTAACGAAGAGCTCCTTTTATATCATCGTAGGTTTGGGACGCTAAATATAGATAGTACCGTTTATAGCTCATCGCAGCAGCGGGTAAAGCGCCCTTATCTGTACTGTATATATGTAAATAAATCCCCCATCCCAAATCCCTTGTAAATATTCCTTGTCTCTAATCCCATCCCACCTAACCCTGTACACCAATTAGATTTAGTAATTAGCTTTAAATTCAGTAGTTTGTAAGTTAAAATATAAAAATCGATAAGGGCTCCTTTTTTGTCATCACTTTTTTAGGAGGTAATATTACAAATTAATTATAGCTAGATCGTAACTTTATATTAGTTTAGAGTTAGTCTGCAGTAAAACTGCAGGACTTTATGTATTAGTGAGATAAGCTTAGGAAAATTTGAATTAATGTTAAGCATATGAAATGAATAATTGTTAGATTTAAGTTATTAAAAAACTATGTGTAAGGTTATGATGCAAAAATATAATTGAATTGTGCTTACATTATTATTCATTAATCGTTCTCTTAATGTCTTTCAAACCTCAGATCAAAATTGAAGCATAGTATTGTATACCTTTTACACACATAGCTTTTTTAAATTATTCCCAATTGTCTATAGTATAGGAGTACATTTATGACCTAAACCAACAAATTTTAGTTATATTCTGCCACAATTTTCGTCCTTAATCACACCTATTACTTTGCTATTTCTAATCACACCTATTACTTTGCTATTTCTACGTGGTATGTTATAAAATTATGTTCATCCAATGTGTTGTATAAATTTACCATCTTAACGCTTATCAACGTTTACCATTATTTTGCCATATAAAGCGTTATTTAATAACTTGAAAAATTTATTAAAAATCCATTGGTGGCACTTTCTATTTATTTTTTTATTTTTATTTATATAGGGTTCTAACCATGGGGATTGTTTAAATGAAATGGCCCGATGTACTCTTTTTAATTTCAATCCATTTAATATCATTGCATATTCTTTTTGGAGCAAAATCTACTAAAAGTTTATTGTAGATTTTGCAGCTGCGAAGGTCCCTACGGCGAAGGTTCCTGCTAAGGCAGTTCCCACCTCCAAGAGGACGATCGACCCTTCGAAGGCGTCTCCTAAGCCTGGAGGCAAGGCTTCATCGAAGGCCCCTGCGAAAAAGGATGTCCCGGCTTCTGGTTCACCCACGACTGGCCCTGAGAAGGAAGCAAAGAAGGCGAGAAGGAAGGTACGATGCCGGCTTGAAGGAGATATCGACTGTTCTGGCGGCCTCTCTCAACCAAGGAGAATTCGGCGTGAAGATGCTGGGTAAAGGCGTGCTGCACCTTAGATTAAGTGGTCTTAAGGTATTTTATAAGATTAGGGCCTTGTTAGATAAGTGCGGGTATAAGTACCATACGCATATCCCTAAGGATAGGTTTCCCTACTCCGTTGTAATTGAGAAGCTATCTAGCGAGTACACTAGTGAGGAAATAAATGTAGAATTAGAGTCGTTAGACTTCCCCGTCGTTGTGAGGTCGATGGTCAACTTGGCCCAAGTTAAGTGGCTAGTTAGGCTTGACAGGCAGACTGGCATTAGGAAGATGTACAAAGTCCAAGACTTTTCTACAGCAGCGTCAGTTTTAGGAAGGACAAGGCACGCGGTTTAATCCAGTGCTTTAACTGCCAGGACTGGGGGCATGTTGCTGTTAACTGCAACATGAGTACCACCTTCGGGAAGTGTGCGGGGCCCACTCAACTCAGATGTGCCCCATTCCCAAGAAAGGAGAGGAGGTCCCCGGAGTGGAGTACCCTATAAAGTGTGCGAACTGCAACGTGGCTGGTCAAACCGCTGGAGCCCTGACCTGCCCAAAGAGGAAGGAAAAACTCACCAAGAGGGAGAAGGATGCCCAAGCCAAAAAATGCGACCAAGGCTATGCGGACTTCCGAGACACAGGCCGGTGTCTCCTTCGCTGCTGTCACTGGACGACGGCCCAATTCTTCCAGTAAGGTCACCAGGACTCCACCTGCAGCTGCTCCTCGCCCCTCCGAGGACAACATTCCTTAAGAATTTGGGCAACATTCCTAAAGAATTTGGAGACCTTTCGACATTAGCTAAGGTTAGGAACATTGGACCTACCTTTAAACGCATGCTCTAGCATAGGTATGTTGAAGTGCGTTTTTCTAAACTGCAGCTCCTTAGTTTCAAAAAGTAGGAGGCACTTCCTTAAGAATTTTGTCCTTGAACATCAGCCGGACATTATTCTGTTAGCAGAAACTTGGTTTACTTCTAGTACTAGATTTAGCTTCGAGGGTTTCGAGGTTTTTAGAAGTGATAGATTGACAGGTAACGGGGGTGGCACTGCAGTCTTAGTCAAGGAAGAGTTTCGTTACTTCTGGAGTTATAGAGTCGTGTGTTACAAGGGTTTGGAGGGGAGATAAGTCCTCTATAGCCTTAACTTCAGTCTACCAGCGCCCTGCGGGTCCTTTTCAAGTCCTTGACTTAGACCCAATTCCTACATCGCGCAGCAGTGGCGATCTGGTAGTTGGTGGAGACCTGAGCGCGAGACATCCCTCTTGGGGTGGCGCAGAGGTCGATACCAGGAGAAGGGCAATTTCTGACCTTCTCGCTGATTGTCCAGATGTAGAAGCCATTCCGGCTGATAGGCCAACTAGGCCAAACGGATTGACAGGGTCGTACATCGACTTCTTCCTGCATACACCAGGCGTCGCAGTGGCAGCGGGAAGAACTATGTCAGAGACCCTCTACTTTGAAGAAGAGCCTTCTCTTCGGATTGGAGCAATTTGGTATACAATACCGCCCGGCGCACCTAAGTTAGTTTAAGTTATTGTATATATTTAGTTTTAAGATTTCAAATTAGTTATAAGTTTTTCATAGCCCTTTTTTAATTATTTTATTATTCGGGGCATAGTCTTAGTGAGTTGGTTTTGTCCTCTGCTAATAATTGTGTTTTTATATAGATATGGCCTCTTCCTTCACTCAAAAAGTTGTAGAGCTTTCAAAATGTGCACATTAAAATCGTAGCTTCTTTAGCCGCTTTCCGTACCATTCCGGCTTTAAATTTCTCAGAAATCTCGATTAGAATTCAGGATTTTACTTCTAGGCCTGCCAAAATATCTGATGAACTTAACTTCGCCAGGAGTACAGAGTATTCGGACCAACGGGAAACCAGTCTTTGAAGACAGCGTATTCGTTCATCAGTAGCTAGGGTCTCGAGTTATCAGAACAACAATAAAGCAGACTTGGAAGCAAGCGTATTCGTTCATCTGTAGAAATGGCTATCTAGTCGAGGGAACAACAAAAAAGCACACTTGGAAGGGCAATCGAGTTGAAACAACAACAAGAGAGCATACTTGGAAGCCAAAGTACTCGTATGTCAGCGGCAAGGCCTATAAAAAAGAAAAATTTATGCCAACATTTTGTGTACAAGGACAAATTTACCACCGCATGCGATCCTTATGACGGCTTCTTGTGAAGATCCGAAATTTTTACAAATTTATTTTATTGGTCAAGCAGAAAAAACAAAGTCAACGTTATAACCCCGAAACAAAGCAGTGTGTTTCAGCTGATTGACATAAAATGCTTCATGGTTACAATCAACTAATAAGGACTTTTAAGCAAGCGAGGGATCCAATACTGTCCGATCAAAAATACACCGGCTGTACAACATCAAGGACGCTACAATGCACATACGCTTGCACGCGTGACATTACATGTGATATTATGGGTGAAAGAATAAATAGAATAGCTGGGATGAAAGAGTAAATAGAATAGCTGAGACCCACCAATCATATTCCCGGGAGCTAATTCATCAATATATTGTTGACATGTATGCTAAAATTGAGACGGAACGTCTGATGTACATTCGTCACAATCAATCCAAACTATGAATGGATAATTACATTCATTTGCAAGATTGCATGAACGCGCTTTAATAGTAGCAGGAACATTCACAGGTAGTCCACGCCACATGCAGATATTATAATAAAAAATATGGATCATGACACGTGTGGAAGCATTAATCCGAATTCTCCATGTATGGTGGATGAAAAGTTCACTAAAAAGTATCCACGGCACTTGCTTACAGAAAATATATCGGCTAATGATGACTATCTGCTTTATCGGCTGCTGTAAAGGCCCGCAACATCGCCGTTGACATAGATAGCCGCGTGGATAGCACCGCATTGCCCCAAACTTTTAAAAACGTTTAAATCATATATCAAGGTAGAATATAGCATTTCGGTAAAGTAAAAAAAATACGTCAACAAAGGGTCAGCCATGACAGTATTTTCATTGCGGTACATGAAGAAGTTTGCCGAATTTTAGGATTTCCAATATATGAACGTCATCCAACTGTAGTTCATCTTGTTAAAACCTTGCTTTATGCTGATGTTCCAACTTACTTTATTTGGAACGCATCATAAAAAATACGCCGTTAACAAGGAAAATCAGTTGAAAAATGGAAAAAATCTTTATTCCACAGATGCTATGGGTAAGATATATACGGTTCATCCACGGAATGCAGAATGATTTATTTAAGAATGCTTCTAATAAATATTTGTCGACCAACATCATTTGGAAATTTGCGAACAGTAGATGGCAAAATATGTGCAACGTACCTTAAGGAGTGTCAAAAATTGCAATTGCTTGAACACGATGATCATTGGGAAACGACAATTGCGGAAGCCTAATCACCCACGCCAAATAGGAGAATTTTTTGGAATTATATTGGTTATATTGCATCAACATAGAGCTGATAATAACGATCCAGCAATGGAATTTTCGGATATAATTAAATTCAAATAAATCTCTCATTGAAGTTGGAATGATCGCCCCATTAGCCCAATTAATGATTCATATGAAAGAGATTTACTTCGAGAAAACGATTACTATCCACAAGAATTAGAAATTTATCTGGGAGAAAATTGCAAATGTTACAGCCTAAACAAAAAAGTTTACGATTTTGTAATGGATGCTACAATAAACCAAACCGGTGGCTTACATATTCTTGTTGGAAGAGGAAAGACATTTCCAGTTTCACTGATTTTAGACAGCGTCCGGTCTCAAGGTAATATTGCGATAGCTTTTGAAAGAATTGCATTCCCTGCACCGAAGTAGTGTTTTACCGTCGGCATGTCAACAACTGGCAATATTGTGGCTATCGCAAAGGCGATAGCGACGACTCACAGTATGAGTCGATGAAGCTGGAAGCTGCTAATGGCCAGCTTAAAACCGCCCTAGCTGCTGTTGAAAAACAGTATGCTACCCTCCTGGCTGAATTTAATGCCCTTAGCCGGAGAAAGGAGGAAATGGACGTTGAGCTGCAAAAAATTCAGCACAACGAAGCCGCGAATAAACGCGAAATTGCACATTTGAAGAAGAAAAACTCCTTAAAAATCAGTGAGGCACTTGTTGAAAAGCAAGTTGCCATAGAAGAGGCCACCATAGAGGTTGCTAGTAGAGCAGTCCGTGGTCACACTGCCACTACCACAGGTACCGGTGGTTGCAAGCCGCGCACCACTACAGGCATGCAAGTCGCCAATATTGCCTGGGAAGGAGAAGAAGGTTGCTGGTAAAAAGCAAGCCAGCAACAATAAGAAATTTTCAGCAGTGAAGGAGACAGCTGCAGCAAAAAAGGCCCCAAAGGACCAGACGAAGCAGAAGGAGGCGCGCAAATCAGGTAAGGCCGCTTTACCCCCGGTTTTCACCGTACTTAGCGCGAATATAAAAGACCTAGTAGACAAGGTTAAAGGGAAAGTGGGTCATAAAAATTTCTCAGTCACCGTACTGGAAAAATTTCGAATGTACAGATGTTCACTTCGGAAGAGCATAACGCTGTCCGTGAACTGTTTGTAAAGGAAGGTATTAATTTCTTTACTTACACTGTTAAGGAGAAAACCGCCTACTCGGTAGTCATTGAAAGACTATCGGGAAATTATGAGGTGGAGGACGTAAGGCCGGACTTGCGGAACTGACCGTAGATTTGGACGTGAAACGCGTCGTAAAATTAGGAGGGAACAAGTGGCTCATTAATTATGGGCCCAAGTTCGGATATAGAGAAATTTTATAAACTGAAATATTTCTTGACCAATTCGCTCATTGTCAGAAAAGACGCCCAAAATACGATGCCACAATGTTTTAATTGTCAGCGTCATGGACATGTGTCCACAAATTGCGGAATGTCATTCGGCTGTTTTGAAAGACATGCATATGGCCAATGCAAATCCCCTCAGGGGTACGCAAGACAAAAATGGTACCTGTGGTAAATCCAAACACAGGTAAGGTTGAAATGAAACCTGAGTTCACATTTGGCTGTGTGAAGTGCAATAAATTGGGACATCCGTCGAATTTGCAAGACTGCCCAGTCCGGGGGCAAAGTTGGAATCTTTGCCTAAGGCAAAAATTTCACTTAACAGCGGCAAGTGAAGATGCTGCGTAAAGGCGTGCTGCACCTTAGATTAAGTGGTCTTAAGGTATTTTATAAGATTAGGGCCTTGTTAGATAAGTGCGGGTATAAGTACCATACGCATATCCCTAAGGATAGGTTTCCCTACTCCATTGTAATTGAGAAGCTATCTAGCGAGTACACTAGTGAGGAAATAAATGTAGAATTAGAGTCGTTAGACTTCCCCGTCGTTGTGAGGTCGATGGTCAACTTGGCCCAAGATAAGTGGCTAGTTAGGCTTGACAGGCAGACTGGCATTAGGAAGATGTACAAAGTCCAAGACTTTTCTACAGCAGCGTCAGTTTTAGGAAGGAAAAGGCACGCGTTTTAATCCAGTGCTTTAACTGCTAGGACTGGGGGCATGTTGCTGTTAACTGCAACATGAGTACCACCTTCGCGAAGTGTGCGGGGCCCACTCAACTCAGATGTGCCCCATTCCCAAGAAAGGAGAGGAGGTCCCCGGAGTGGAGTACCCTATAAAGTGTGCGAACTGCAACGTGGCTGGTCAAACCGCTGGAGCCCTGACCTGCCCAAATAGGAAGGAAAAACTCACCAAGAGGGAGAAGGATGCCCAAGCCAAAAAATGCGACCAAGGCTATGCGGACTTCCGAGACACAGGCCGGTGTCTCCTTCGCTGCTGTCACTGGAGGACGGCCCAATTCTTCCAGTAAGGTCACCAGGACTCCACCTGCAGCTGCTCCTCGCCCCTCCGAGGACAACATTCCTTAAGAATTTGGGCAACATTCCTAAAGAATTTGGAGACCTTTCGACATTTGCTAAGGTTAGGAACATTGGACCTACCTTTAAACGCATTCGCCAGGAGAAGGGGGATGCTGAAGCCTGGTGAGGCTTAATGGCTCATATTGCTCTAGCATAGGTATGTTGAAGTGCGTTTTTCTAAACTGCAGCTCCTTAGTTTCAAAAAGTAGGAGGCACTTCCTTAAGAATTTTGTCCTTGAACATCAGCCGGACATTATTCTGTTAGCAGAAACTTGGTTTACTTCTAGTACTAGATTTAGCTTCGAGGGTTTCAAGGTTTTTAGAAGTGATAGATTGACAGGTAACGGGGGTGGCACTGCAGTCTTAGTCAAGGAAGAGTTTCGTTCCGAAAGGATTTTCGTTACTTCTGGAGTTATAGAGTCGTGTGTTGCAAGGGTTTGGAGGGGAGATAAGTCCTCTAGAGCCTTAACTTCAGTCTACCAGCGCCCTGCGGGTCCTTTTCAAGTCCTTGACTTAGACCCAATTCCTACATCGCGCAGCAGTGGCGATCTGGTAGTTGGTGGAGACCTGAGCGCGAGACATCCCTCTTGGGGTGGCGCAGAGGTCGATACCAGGAGAAGGGCAATTTCTGACCTTCTCGCTGATTGTCCAGATGTAGAAGCCATTCCGGCTGATGGGCCAACTAGGCCAAACGGATTGACAGGGTCGTACATCGACTTCTTCCTGCATACGCCAGGCGTCGCAGTGGCAGCGGGAAGAACTATGTCAGAGACCCTCTACTTTGAAGAAGAGCCTTCTCTTCGGACTGGAGCAATTTGGTATACAATACCGCCCAGCGCACCTAAGTTAGTTTAAGTTATTGTATATATTTAGTTTTAAAATTTCAAATTAGTTATACGTTTTTCATAGCCCTTTTTAATTATTTTATTTTTCGGGGCATAGTCTTAGTGAGTTGGTTGTGTTCTCTGCTAATAATTGTGTTTTTATATAGATATGGCCTGTTCCTTCACTCAAAATTTGTAGAGCTTTCAAATTGTGCACATTAAAATCGAAAAAATAGAAAGGTTCAGAGAAATATATATATATTGTTTAATTTCACCTCGTCCATTTTAGTCTCAAGTAACTTATACGTAGCTTCTTTAGCCGCTTTCCGTACCATTCCGGCTTTAAATTTCTCAGAAATCTCGATTAGAATTCAGGATTCTACTTCTAGGCCTGCCAAAATATCTGATGAACTTAACTTCGCCAGGAGTACAGAGTATTCGGACCAACGGGAAACCAGTCTTTGAAGACAGCGTATTCGTTCATCAGTAGCTAGGGTCTCGAGTTATCAGAACAACAATAAAGCAGACTTGGAAGCAAGCGTATTCGTTCATCTGTAGAAATGGCTATCTAGTCGAGGGGACAACAAAAAAGCACACTTGGAAGGGCCATCGAGTTGAAACAACAACAAGAGAGCATACTTGGAAGCCAAAGTACTCGTATGTCAGCGGCAAGGCCTATAAAAAAGAAAAATGTATGCCAACATTTCGTGTACAAGGACAAATTTACCACCGCATGCGATCCTTATGACGGCTTCCTGTGAAGATCCGAAATTTTTACAAATTTATTTTATTGGTCAAGCAGAAAAAAACAAAGTCAACGTTATAACCCCGAAACAAAGCAGTGTGTTTCAGCTGATTGACATAAAATGCTTCATGGTTGCAATCAACTAATAAGGACTTTTAAGCAAGCGAGCGATCCAATACTGTCCGATCAAAAATACACCGGCTGTACAACATCAAGGACGCTACAATGTACATACGCTTGCACGCGTGACATTACATGTGATATTATGGGTGAAAGAATAAATAGAATAGCTGGGATGAAAAAGTAAATGGAATAGCTGAGACCCACCAATCATATTCCCGGGAGCTAATTCATCAATATATTGTTGACATGTATGCTAAAATTGAGACGGAACGTCTGATGTACATTCGTCACAATCAATCCAAACTATGAATGGATAATTACATTCATTTGCAAGATTGCATGAACGCGCTTTAATAGTAGCAGGAACATTCACAGGTAGTCCACGCCACATGCAGATATTATAATAAAAAATATGGTTCATGACACGTGTGGAAGCATTAATCCGAATTTTCCATGTATGGTGGATGAAAAGTTCACTAAAAAGTATCCACGGCAGTTGCTTACAGAAAATATATCGGCTAATGATGACTATCTGCTTTATCGGCTGCTGTAAAGGCAGCCGATAAAGCAACATCACCGTTGACATAGATAGCCGCGTGGATAGCACCGCATTGCCCCAAACTTTAAAAACGTTTAAATCACATATCAAAGTAGAATATAGCATTTCGGTAAAGTAAAAAAAATACGTCAACAAAGGGTCCGTCATGACAGTATTTTCATTGCGGTACATGAAGGAGTTTGCCGAATTTTAGGATTTCCAATATATGAACGTCATCCAACTGTAGTTCATCTTGTTAAAACCTTGCTTTATGCTGATGTTCCAACTTACTTTATTTGGAACGCATCATAAAAAAATACGCCGTTAACAAGGAAATCAGTTGAAAAATGGGAAAAATCTTTTTTCCACATTCCCTGCACCGAAGTAGTGTTTTACCGTCGGCAGGTCAACAACTGGCAATATTGTGGCTATCGCAAAGGCGATAGCGACGACTCATAGTATGAGTCGATGAAGCTGGAAGCTGCTAATGGGCAGCATAAAACCGCCCTAGCTGCTATTGAAAAGCAGTATGCTACCCTCCTGGCTGAATTTAAGGCCTTCAGCCGGAAAAAGGAGGAAATGCACGTTGAGCTGCAATAAATTCAGCACAACGAAGCCGCGTATAAACGCGAAATAGCACATTTGAAGAAGAAAAACTCCTTAAAAATCAGTGAGGCACTTGTTGAAAAGCAAGTTGCCATAGAAGAGGCCACCATAGAGGTTGCTAGTAGAGCAGTCCGTGGTCACACTGCCACTACCACAGGTACAGGTGCGCGGCTTGCAACCACCACTACCGGCATGCAAGTCGCCAATATTGCCTGGGGAGGAGAAGAAGGTTGCTAGTAAAAAGCAAGCCAGCAGCAATAAGAAATTTTCAGCAGTGAAGGAGACAGCTGCAGCAAAGAAGGCCCCAAAGGACCAGACGAAGCAGAAGGAGGCGCGCAAATCAGGTAAGGCCGCTTTACCCCCGGTTTTCACCGTACTTAGCGCGAATATAAAAGACATAGTAGACAAGGTTAAAGGGAAAGTGGGCATAAAAATTTCTCAGTCACCGTACTGGAAAAATTTCGAATGTACAGATGTTCACTTCGGAAGAGCATAACGCTGTCCGTGAACTGTTTGTAAAGGAAGGTATTAATTTCTTTACTTACACTGTTAAGGGAAAACCACCTACTCGGTAGTCATTGAAAGACTATCGGGAAATTATGAGGTGGAGGACGTAAGGCCGGACTTGCGGAACTGACCGTAGATTTGGACGTGAAACGCGTCGTAAAATTAGGAGGGAACAAGTGGCTCATTAATTATGGGCCCAAGTTCGGATATAGAGAAATTTTATAAACTGAAATATTTCTTGACCAATTCGCTCATTGTCAGAAAAGACGCCCAAAATACGATGCCACAATGTTTTAATTGTCAGCGTCATGGACATGTGTCCACAAATTGCGGAATGTCATTCCGCTGTTTTGAAAGACATGCATATGGCCAATGCAAATCCCCTCAGGGGTACGTAAGACAAAAATGGTACCTGTGGTAAATCCAAATACAGGTAAGGTTGAAATGAAACCTGAGTTCACATTTGGCTGTGTGAAGTGCAATAAATTGGGACATCCGTCGAATTTGCAAGACTGCCCAGTCCGGGGGCAAAGTTGGAATCTTTGCCTAAGGCAAAAATTTCACTTAACAGCGGCAAGTGAAGATGCTGCGTAAAGGCGTGCTGCACCTTAGATTAAGTGGTCTTAAGGTATTTTATAAGATTAGGGTCTTGTTAGATAAGTGCGGGTATAAGTACCATACGCATATCCCTAAGGATAGGTTTCCCTACTCCATTGTAATTGAGAAGCTATCTAGCGAGTACACTAGTGAGGAAATAAATGTAGAATTAGAGTCGTTAGACTTCCCCGTCGTTGTGAGGTCGAAGGTCAACTTGGCCCAAGATAAGTGGCTAGTTAGGCTTGACAGGCAGACTGGCATTAGGAAGATGTACAAAGTCCAAGACTTTTCTACAGCAGCGTCAGTTTTAGGAAGGAAAAGGCACGCGGTTTAATCCAGTGCTTTAACTGCCAGGACTGGGGGCATATTGCTGTTAACTGCAACATGAGTACCACCTTCGCGAAGTGTGCGGGGCCCACTCAACTCAGATGTGCCCCATTCCCAAGAAAGGAGAGGAGGTCCCCGGAGTGGAGTACCCTATAAAGTGTGCGAACTGCAACGTGGCTGGTCAAACCGCTTGAGCCCTGACCTGCCCAAATAGGAAGGAAAAACTCACCAAGAGGGAGAAGGATGCCCAAGCCAAAAAATGCGACCAAGGCTATGCGGACTTCCGAGACACAGGCCGGTGTCTCCTTCGCTGCTGTCACTGGAGGACGGCCCAATTCTTCCAGTAAGGTCACCAGGACTTCACCTGCAGCTGCTCCTCGCCCCTCCGAGGACAACATTCCTTAAGAATTTGGGCAACATTCCTAAAGAATTTGGAGACCTTTCGACATTTGCTAAGGTTAGGAACATTGGACCTACCTTTAAACGCATTCGCCAGGAGAAGGGGGATGCTGAAGCCTGGTGAGGCTTAATGGCTCATATTGCTCTAGCATAGGTATGTTGAAGTGCGTTTTTCTAAACTGCAGCTCCTTAGTTTCAAAAAGTAGGAGGCACTTCCTTAAGAATTTTGTCCTTGAACATCAGCCGGACATTATTCTGTTAGCAGAAACTTGGTTTACTTCTAGTACTAGATTTAGATTCGAGGGTTTCAAGGTTTTTAGAAGTGATAGATTGACAGGTAACGGGGGTGGCACTGCAGTCTTAGTCAAGGAAGAGTTTCGTTCCGAAAGGATTTTCGTTACTTCTGGAGTTATCGAGTCGTGTGTTGCAAGGGTTTGGAGGGGAGATAAGTCCTCTAGAGCCTTAACTTCAGTCTACCAGCGCCCTGCGGGTCCTTTTCAAGTCCTTGACTTAGACCCAATTCCTACATCGCGCAGCAGTGGCGATCTGGTAGTTGGTGGAGACCTGAGCGCGAGACATCCCTCTTGGGGTGGCGCAGAGGTCGATACCAGGAGAAGGGCAATTTCTTACCTTCTCGCTGATTGTCCAGATGTAGAAGCCATTCCGGCTGATGGGCCAACTAGGCCAAACGGATTGACAGGGTCGAACATCGACTTCTTCCTGCATACGCCAGGCGTCGCAGTGGCAGCGGGAAGAACTATGTCAGAGACCCTCTACTTTGAAGAAGAGCCTTCTCTTCGGACTGGAGCAATTTGGTATACAATACCGCCCAGCGCACCTAAGTTAGTTTAAGTTATTGTATATATTTAGTTTTAAAATTTCAAATTAGTTATACGTTTTTCATAGCCCTTTTTAATTATTTTATTTTTCGGGGCATAGTCTTAGTGAGTTGGTTGTGTTCTCTGCTAATAATTGTGTTTTTATATAGATATGGCCTGTTCCTTCACTCAAAATTTTTAGAGCTTTCAAATTGTGCACATTAAAATCGAAAAAATAGAAAGGTTCAGAGAAATATATATATATATTTAGTCTCAAGTAACTTATACGTAGCTTCTTTAGCCGCTTTCCGTACCATTCCGGCTTTAAATTTCTCAGAAATCTCGATTAGAATTCAGGATTCTACTTCTAGGCCTGCTAAAATATCTGATGAACTTAACTTCGCCAGGAGTACAGAGTATTCGGACCAACGGGAAACCAGTCTTTGAAGACAGCGTATTCGTTCATCAGTAGCTAGGGTCTCGAGTTATCAGTTATCGTTCATCTGTAGAAATGGCTATCTAGTCGAGGGGACAACAAAAAAGCACACTTGGAAGGGCCATCGAGTTGAAACAACAAGAGAGCATACTTGGAAGCCAAAGTACTCGTATGTCAGCGGCAAGGCCTATAAAAAGAGAAAATTGTATGCCAACATTTCGTGTACAAGGACAAATTTACAACCGCATGCGATCCTTATGACGGCTTCCTGTGAAGATCCGAAATTTTTACAAAATTATTTTATTGGTCAAGCAGAAAAAAACAAAGTCAACGTTATAACCCCGAAACAAAGCAGTGTGTTTCAGCTGATTGACATAAAATGCTTCATGGTTGCAATCAACTTATAAGGATTTTTAAGCAAGCGAGCGATCCAATACTGTCCGATCAAAAATACACCGGCTGTACAACATCGCTTGCACGCGTGACATTACATGTGATATTATGGGTGAAAGAATAAATAGAATAGCTGCGATGAAAAAGTAAATAGAATAGCTGAGACCCACCAATCATATTCCCGGGAGCAACTTCATCAATATATTGTTGACATGTATGCTAAAATTGAGACGGAACGTCTGATGTACATTCGTCACAATCAATCCAAACTATGAATGGATAATTACATTCATTTGCAAGATTGCATGAACGCGCTTTAATAGTAGCAGGAACATTCACAGGTAGTCCACGCCACATGCAGATATTATAATAAAAAATATGGTTCATGACACGTGTGGAAGCATTAATCCGAATTTTCCATGTATGGTGGATGAAAAGTTCACTAAAAAGTATCCACGGCAGTTGCTTACAGAAAATATATCGGCTAATGATGACTATCTGCTTTATCGGCTGCTGTAAAGGCAGGCGATAAAGCAACATCGCCGTTGACATAGATAGCCGCGTGGATAGCACCGCATTGCCCCAAACTTTATAAACGTTTAAATCACATATCAAAGTAGAATATAGCATTTCGGTAAAGTAAAAAAAATACGTCAACAAAGGGTCCGTCATGACAGTATTTTCATTGCGGTACATGAAGGAGTTTGCCGAATTTTAGGATTTCCAATATATGAACGTCATCCAACTGTAGTTCATCTTGTTAAAACCTTGCTTTATGCTGATGTTCCAACTTACTTTATTTGGAACGCATCATAAAAAATACGCCGTTAACAAGGAAATCAGTTGAAAAATGGGAAAAATCTTTATTCCACATTCCCTGCACCGAAGTAGTGTTTTACCGTCGGCAGGTCAACAACTGGCAATATTGTGGCTATCGCAAAGGCGATAGCGACGACTCATAGTATGAGTCGATGAAGCTGGAAGCTGCTAATGGCCAGCATAAAACCGCCCTAGCTGCTGTTGAAAAACAGTATGCTACCCTCCTGGCTGAATTTAAGGCCTTCAGCCGGAAAAAGGAGGAAATGGACGTTGAGCTGCAAAAAATTCAGCACAACGAAGCCGCGTATAAACGCGAAATAGCACATTTGAAGAAGAAAAACTCCTTAAAAATCAGTGAGGCACTTGTTGAAAAGCAAGTTGCCATAGAAAAGGCCACCATAGAGGTTGCTAGTAGAGCAGTCCGTGGTCACACTGCCACTACCACAGGTACCGGTGGTTGCAAGCCGCGCACCACTACAGGCATGCAAGTCGCCAATATTGCCTGGGGAGGAGAAGAAGGTTGCTAGTAAAAAGCAGCAATAAGAAATTTTCAGCAGTGAAGGAGACAGCTGCAGCAAAGAAGGCCCCAAAGGACCAGACGAAGCAGAAGCGCGAATATAAAAGACATAGTAGCAGTGTTGCCGAAAGTGGGCATTTATGCCCAAAAGTGGGCATAAATAATGTAAAATTTAGGACTTTGGCGGCTTTTGGGCATTTTTCCGTTTCCGTCACATTTATATTTTTTATATTTGTTTATCCTACACAAATATGTTGTGAGAAATTTTATTGTCACAAGAGTTTGTAAAACAGCGAAATATTACTACCGATATATTTCGACTAGTTGATTCGATTTAGACATTTTTTCCGCCCGTCTGTCCATTATAATTTGTATATATGGATTAATCGCCCTTTGTATGTGGATTCGGTTCTACCCAAAGACGACTCCTATATATTCAAATGGACCTAATACTTTATTTTTGTCTGTAATTCTAGTCGCTCTAGAGATCGCAATTATACACGGGAATGGGGATCAACTAAGGAAAAATCATGGATGTTTTGATGAATATCATTTAATATTTGGCTGGTTGCTCCAAGAATTATTGTCCAACTTTTTTCCCACTATCAAATATCGCCCCAAATGTTACAAAATATTTAATGTTTCGGTTGAAACCTATAGTTTTCTGTAGTGATCGGATAATATTTATGGAATAAAATAGACCAAAATCTTTATTAACGTCTGATTTTAATCGCTCTATAGACCATATGTATGATCCGAACACCATGCAATTTAATCGGGAAGTGGATCTGGGCATCGAAGAACATTACATTATATGGTGAACCTGTTTTCTCCACGAACATATGAAATCATCTCAACTAACTTGACGTATGTGGTCGGATTTACCAATATGTGGACAAACTTTCACTGAAAATGTATGTCCAGTCGTATTTGTGTAAGGTATTGTATGGTCAGCTCCGAACTTGATTTAAATTTGAAAGAAACACAATGTGTGGATGAAATCGGTTACTTCTTTCCAAAGATATCGTACGCACCAGACAGACAAACGGTCACTTGTAAATGGACTCCAAATTGTCGATTCGGATTTCGTCTAAACGAATATTTCGTTGAGGTACTTTTGCCGCAACAAAGTATTTTTAAAACAAAGACATTAAAAAACTATTTAATATAAAAATCAAGTTTGTTATTATTTGTAGAATGTAGAACAAAAAGGACCCTCGCTTTTAATATTTAACGTCAGTGTATACTTTTTCAACTATTGAATTTTTGGGCATAATTTGTTGATTTTGGGCACTTTTAGGGGACATTTTGGGCGGGAATAAACTTTTCTAACGGCAACACTGCATAGTAGACAAGGTTAAAGGGAAAGTGGGTCATAAAAATTTCTCAGTCACCGTACTGGAAAAATTTCGAATGTACAGATGTTCACTTCGGAAGAGCATAACGCTGTCCGTGAACTGTTTGTCAGAAAAGACGCCCAAAATACGATGCCACAATGTTTTAATTGTCAGCGTCATGGACATGTGTCCACAAATTGCGGAATGTCATTCCGCTGTTTTAAGTGCATTGAAAGACATGCATATGGCCAATGCAAATCCCCTCAGGGGTACGCAAGACAAAAATGGTACCTGTGGTAAATCCAAACACAGGTAAGGTTGAAATGAAACCTGAGTTCACATTTGGCTGTGTGAAGTGCAATAAATTGGGACATCCGGCGAATTTGCAAGACTGCCCAGTCCGGGGGCAAAGTTGGAATCTTTGCCTAAGACAAAAATTTCACTTAACAGCGGCAAGGTATAAAATGGTATCTCGTATGCTGCTACTTTCACAGCAAAGGGAACATCCAAAGCTAATATAACTTTGTGCCAACAAACAAAGGTTGCACCCAAAGCTAATATTACTGTGGGCCAACAATCTTTGGAGCAAAAGGTTAGTGGCTTCTCTCTATTTGACGAACTTTGTCAAGATATCTTTGGCAAGGATTTCTTGAGCGCAAGTTCGTCAATTTTCAGAGGAGCTTAAATGTAAGGACAAGGAGAGCCAGGCGAAAGCCATGGCCTCACTAGTAGGCCTATTAGGAATCAATGGTTAGGTCGACTACTTTTATTATCGCCAATATCAACTCCGTAGTTTCGATATATAGGAGGCACTACCTCCAAATATTCCTCAACGAACATAAATCGGAGGTCATGATGTTGGCTGAACATAGACTATCTCAAAAGAACCGTTTTGAGATGGGCGGATATAGTTCTTTTCTACAATACAGTCGAGACAGACCAGGCGGAGGAACTGATATATTAGTTAAGGACAATATTAAAAGTGAAAGGGTACATCTCGATTTAGGAGCAATCGAATGCACCTGTGTAAAAATTCATAGGGCCGGCGGGTTACCACTCTTCGCAGGATATGTACTGCAGGCCTAATGATAGATTTGAATTGTCTAATTTAGAGCCTTCAGGGGATCTAGCTAGAATAGGAGATGTACTTGTTGGGACTGACCTGAATGCTAGACATACTAGCTAGGGAGATGACCAAACATGTTCAAAGGTCAGGGTAGTTTTGGATTTTTTAATCGGCTGTCCTGATATAAATATATTGCCCACAGATGGTCCAACTATATCTTATATTGACATTTGTTTGGTATCATCTGAAAACCATTTCGATGACAATGGGGGCGAGAATTACAAATTTAAATTGTAATTCTGAGCATCAAGCGGAAAGGAAAGACGTACGTTTTACGACTATAGACGTATGGACAAAAGATTATTTAATAGAAAATTGACAGAAGAGCTTCGCAACTGTCGACTTCCAATTGATCGGAATGCCTCTAGGCCATCGAGGCCACAAGTGTGGTATTCCGAATCGCCATAGAGTTTGATGTTCCCAAGACTAATTAGGGACCAAGAGGACCCCGTAGACTTTCGCCAGATATATTAGACCTTATACGGCAAAAGAATGTTCAACGTCGTAGATTACACCGTACAAGAAACTCTGAGAGGTACTCGATAGAATTATTCAAGATGCAACTACGGGTAAACGTAATGCCAAAATCCCTGATCTTGTCAATAATGACGGGATCACAGCAGTCATGTCAAGGCAAAAGGCGGAAATGTTAGCGGATACGGTGCAAGGACAATCCGATGCTGATGATAATTCTCCCCTTGAAAACACTGTCAGGAGAGAAATATAAGATTATGAAACAAGGTCCCCGCTAGTTACATTTCCAGCTAACGTAACTGCTGATGGAACTCATGTATGCGAGGATAGTATATGGCGAAAACCTAAAATTCCTAAAAGCTCCCAATATTGGGGCAGGTTTAAATAGAAGATCAAATCGCAAATCCTTAACACGAAGCCGGAATCCCTGACTTCGTGTTAAGGAAGACCACTGGTACAGCATTGGAACACAATGCAATTATCTTCAACCATTGCATAAATTTGGGCTATTTTCCGATTTCATGGAAAAGGGCAATTACTATTCCCATCTTGAAGCCTGGAAAGGACCCTACGAAATGCAATAGCTACAGGCCAGGCTTACTTTCAGCGTTCGGTAAGCTTTTTGAATATTTTGTACTCTCTGAAATTATAGATATACTTGAAGAGAGAGAAATCCTATCTGATAGTCAATTCGGCTTCAGACAGGGTCATTCGACGTCACATGCCCTGATGGTCTTAGGGGAATATGTGACTCGCGCTCTAAATAACAGACATGTAACTATTGCTGTTAGTTTGGATTTTGCCAAAGCATTTGATAATGTTTGGCAAAGCCCAATAATATATACAATATATATATGTAATATATGAAGGGCAATTACTCTTTGCATATGCAGACGATATATTTGTCGCTGCAGCAGGACCTCATGCAGGGAATACTAATGATAGACTAAATGCATATTTGGAGCAACTCTCCGAATACTTCCAAACTTGGAAAATGCATTTAAATGTCGACAAATGTGAAGCAATAACCTTCAAAGGCAAGAAAGAATATTTATACCGCAGCACCAGGCAGTATGAACCTACTCCTGCTATTGGAGGGCAAACAATAAGAAACTCCGACCAGATTAAATATCTGGAAGTTATCTTAAATAGTAAATTTGAGTTTGTTAGGCATATTGACTACATTATTAGGAATGTCAAAGGAGTATATAGGCTCTACCTGCGTGCTCTCAAAGCAGCTGGTGGGCTTTCCGTGAAAGTTAGGCTACTTATCTACAAACAAATAATAAGGCCACTAATTGCGTACGCCTTCCCTGTTTGGTCTGGGATCTCTTCCCACTAAATGGAGAGGCTGCGCATTTGGGAGATGCGAATCCTTAGGTTCTGCTTAGGCTTAAGGCCAGAAGAAGGAGTAGATGGAATCTGGCGACTACCTGCTAATAGAGTGGTGTATGATTCCATCGACTTCAGCCGAATAGATAAATTTCTAATGGCATCCGCTCTTAGGTTCCTAGACCGAGCGGCAACTGTAGAAAATAAGCTAGTTAGAGATAGCCTTTTGTACGAAACAGACGTCGAAAGGTTAATTCGAGCTAATTATAGGCCTCCGAGCAGTTTAGCTACTTTAACGAAGAGTTCCTTTTCTATCATCGTAGGTTTGGGACGCTAGATATAGATAGTACCGTTTATAGCTCATCGCAGCAGCGGGTAAAGCGCCCTTATCTGTACTGTATATATTGTAAATAAATCCCCCATCCCAAATCCCTTGTAAATATTCCTTGTCTCTAATCCCATCCCACCTTAATCTAATTGGTGTAGATTTAGTAATTAGCTTTAAATTCAGTAGTTTGTAAGTTAAAATATAAAAATCGATAAGGGCTCCTTTTTTGTCATCACTTTTTTAGGAGATAATATTACAAATTAATTATAGCTAGATCGTAACATTATATTAGTTTAGAGTTAGTCTGCAGTAAAACTGCAGGACTTTATGTATTAGTGAGATAAGCTTAGGAAAATATGAATTAATGTTAAGCATATTAAAAGAATAATTGTTAGATTTAAATTATTAAACAACTATGTGTAAGGTTATGATGCAAAAATATAATTGAGTTGTGCTTACATTATAATTCCCTAATCGTTCTCTTAATGTCTTTCAAACCTCAGATCAAAATTGAAGCATAGTATTGTATACCTTTTACACACATAGCTTTTTTAAATTATTCCCAATTGTCCATAGTATAGGAGTACATTTATGACCTAAACCAACAAATTTTAGTTATATTCTGCCACAATTTTCGCACTTAATCACACCTATTACTTTGCTATTTCTAATCACACCTATTACTTTGCTATTTCTACGTGGTATGTTATAAAATTATGTTCTTCCAATGTGTTATAAATTTACCATCTTAACGCTTATCAACGTTTACCATTATTTTGCCATAAAAAGCGTTATTTAATAACTTGAAAAATTTATTAAAAATCCATTGGTGGCACTTTCTATTTATTTTTTATTTTTATTTATATAGGGTTCTAACCATGGGGATTGTTTAAATGAAATGCCCCGATGTACACTTTTTAATTTCAATCCATTTAATATCATTGCATAACCTTTTTGGAGCAAAATCTACTAAAAGTTTATTGTAGTTTTATCCCATTCTCATTTTATGCAGGGTGTTCAATATCACGTTCATATATGTAACCTATAAGCGAATTTGTTTAAAAATTTTTTTCCACGTCGGATTCACCCATGCAAAATCACCATGTTGGAGCTATTGCTAAAAAACCACGCATATACAATGTTTGCATGAATATAATAAAGCATATCGAATTTTATCGAAGCCACTTTTCTTATTATTGGCTTTAGTGTATATTCAATCGCATTGGGTAAGACCTCCTCGAATGTAATTTTTAATAAAATTAAAATCTAATGTCTAAATCTGTTAGCAATTCTAGATTTGTCTCTGTCTGTCTTAGCTCAGCTCAGTATCAAATGATCAAACAGCAGCGGTATAAAACAGACAACTGACAGCGGTTAAGCTTATGCATATGTTTGCAGTCTTTCTGGAATTTTTGAAAATATCAATGATTTTTTTAAAAAATTATTCCATATTGGGACGTAATGTTTGACACTTAAATGTCGGTAAAACATTTGTTGCAAGTCTATAATCATCACTACTTCATGCATTCATTGAGGCTGCTATAAAATGCGTCAATAAGTGGAAGCACAGTCTCATTGAACTTACTAAAAGAATTTAAGTATTCATAACACAATATACATTTCTTTCTCGTAAGATTAAATTCGCTGTCGAAAGGGAAATGTTTTCAAACAGCATTTTCACAGTAGATGGCTAATGCATGTATACTAGATGACATAATTCTAAGCGAATCTTAAAATTTGTATTCTAAAATATTTTTATTGTCTGTATTGATTGTACGCCATAATGAAATATATACTTCTTTATTATGTGGAATTATAGAGGTTCTACCAGGTATTGTTTTTAGAAGCTCTTTAACAAGTAGATGGCAATCGTACGAAGAGAAATTATGCTATCAATACAATATTGAACTTTATCATTGTAAGTTTATTTAAATGTTTTGCTAATAATAATTAAACTTGTTTTTTTATTATACGTATTACAAATGACTTGTTAACCTCGAAGTGATACAGCAACGAAATTCTCATGCAGTTTATTTCATTGTTTAGAAGAGACATTTGGGTATAAAAGGTTTTTGGTAAAGAAGATATTATTACCTTCTTTCCATTGCTTCGTTTAGGGGATTTAAACATTTATGTTTAACCTAATTTTCATTATCTTCCCTTATCTTTATATTTTAAACTTAAGATAATCGTATGTAGCGCATTGGTATATATTTCTTATAGCTTAGATCGGAAGTGAATCATAGTGCCACTAGTTATAACTTTGTTGAATAAAGTTATCGTTTGGATGTGCGCAATAAAGATCATTATCATCTCTTATATCACTATAAGTATCTTCTGTTTATAAGTATTTATGAAAGAATACGTAACCATATCATTTAAAGCCACCTTTTTAGCAAATTTATTCTTCATATAATGATAACAATCATACATTTTTCAGTTAGCTAACTCTAATATACAAAAACCTAAATATATGGGCTCATCATTTAATTGCTCAATTTTAACAGCCCAAAAATCGTTTTTAAATTTTGAAACATATGGAAGTTTGGTTTTCCTATTAGTGACTGATCTTTTAATTTGTTCCTATTTTTCGTCCAATACGTTATTAATTTAACGTTTTTACGCTTATCAATTGTTTCCATTGTTTTGCAAAATACAGCGTTATTTAATAACTTGAAAAAAATTTATTAAAAAGACATTATTGGAATTTTGTCATGACATTATTATGGAATGTAGTCTCATTCGAGAAATTGATAATGGGAACTTTTCTTAAAGTGGAATTCATATATCGATTTCGAATAAAATGAAAAATAAATTCCATAAAATTGTATATAAAATATATTTTTTAAAGCTGCACATTGCTCTCAAAATGTAACCAGGTTTGTTACAACTTTTATTTATAAGCTTCAGAGGTAGGGAACTTTGAAACATTTATAAATGTATATTTTGCCACTGAAGACATGATATGCACAGATTTCGAAGGAAGTTATTTTCAGTTAAATTTTGAAAACTGAATGTTGTCAAAAACAAATTGACGAAAAAATTGGAAACATATGACTTCATTAGATACCTTGAAAAATTATGTCATGGCAGTTCTAACCATGAGGATTGTTTAAATGAAATGACCCAATGCACTTTTTAGTACCCATCCATTATTTAGACATTGTTTCTATGTCATATAGTGCATTACATAGAACTATAAATATGCCTCTCATTGAGGCATGTAAGAAGAATGAACAAAAACTGCTATAATCACATAAAATCATTTATACCATCTATGTATTGTGTTGGAGATTATGTTCGAATATGAAAGTATATTCGAAACAAATATACTACAAACTACAGCACTGAAATATTTCGTATAAAAACCATCAAATTAACAAACCCAGTAAAATATATATTGGAGGATTATGGGGGTAATCCTATCAAAGGTGGATTCTATAAAAAAAAAAAATACGCTATCGCTTCCCAAACGCATACCATGTGGAGAATGTTTTAAAACCGAAAGGTGATAAAGTGTAAAATTTTTAGGGTTTTCAAGCTTGTATAATTCATGGATAAATAAGAATGAATTATTGTAAAATATAATAATAAATAAAACGTTTATATAATGAAAAACTGATTTTCATTTATTATTTTCCACCTACTCAACTTAAGAATTTGTATACTCTTACAATGCTAATGGGTTTTGAAGAGGAGTATAGTGAGATCATATTAATAGTAATCATGCTCTTATCAAAACATAGTTTTTAGTTATTGCAAACATAATTTACATTTTTATAAAATAACCAACAGGGTTTTATTAATTATACCCATTTTTCAATTTATAAACTAAATAACAATTACCCATTAAAAATGCCTGCATTAATTCCCATTCTTCATTAAAAAGATTTAAAAAACTTTGCTCACGCTCAATTTCAACATTTCCCCATGCGTATGTGCTTACATTATCTTCCCTAATCTTTCCATTAGTGTCTTTAAATCTTTAGACAACCTTACGAATATATTTTGTATGTATTTCATATAGCAGAGTTTATTACTTCATTAAATAAACTATTCTTATAATCTTCACTTCAACCTAAGCCAACAAATTCTAGCATTATTCTGCCACAATTTTCATCATTCGTCATACCTATTACTTTTTTCTCTCTAAGTGGTATGTTATATACACTATCGTGTGGGTATGCAGAAATGTCGAAGTAAAGATCAATATCATCTCTTATATCACTATAAACAGATTTTGTATATATATAATATAAAAAAGAATCCGTATCAGTATAACTTAAGACTATTATCATATAATGATAATGAAAATCATACATTTTCCATTTAGCTATCTTTAATATACAAAAACCAATATGCATGGGCTTAACATATGTAACATTTAATCAATCCATTCGAATAGCCCAAAGATCGTTTGTAAATTGTGAGATGCTATGGAAATTTATTTTTCCTACTAACAAATGAGCTCCTAATTTGTTTCTATTTATATTCTCCTAATGAGTTATTAATTTAACATTCTACGCTTACCGAATACAGAATTCTACTGTTTTATCGAATACAGAGCTTTTTTATAACTTGAAAAAAATTGTAAAAGTCACTAGTGGCATCTTGTCTTTCTTTAATTTTATTTATATATGGTTATAAATGGGGATTGTTTAAATGAACTAATCTATGTACTTTATCAAATATCAATCTATTATCTATACAATGTCATATTGTGCATTGCACACTCTTTTTCGAGTAAAATCGGATATGAGTTTATTATATTTTGATCCCCCAACTTTTTTATTCTCAGAACAGAATGGTGAATCATTATGTGATTTATGTAAATCATTGGAGTATTCAGCATCAAATTAACAAGCGAATTTTCTTCAAGAGTTCGAATTGTTTCTACATCGGTAATCATGCCTTTAGATTTCACCCATTAAAATAGGAAATATTGTTACATAAATCCATATAAATTATTTGCGTCAATATAGAGCAAATAGCTTGTGGGACCTTTCATATATTTATCATTGGTATATATTCTAGGTATTTGGTATATGTTCTAGAGCATTGGGTAAGACTTCTTCGAATGTAATTTTTAATAAAATTGAACATATCTAAATCGGTTAATAATTCTAGATTCACCTCTGTATACGTAAACATAGCATCAAATGATAAACCAGAGGCGGAGTAAAACTCGCATGGTTATAATCTAAAATGCTAGGTGCAAGCACAGTCTCATTCAACTTACTAAAAGAATTTAAATATTCATAACAGAATATACCTTTCTTTCTCATAAGATTAAATTCACTATCAATAGGGAAATGTTTTCTAACAGATAATAAATCTTCATTTTGGCAGTAGCTTGCTAATGCACCTAAACTAGATGACATAAATCTAAGCGAATATTAAAATCTGTAAACTGAAGTATTTTTATTATCCATATCGAAAGTCATGGTGTAATGAGGAAGGTAGTCTCATGCACTCATATGTTCAAAATTTTTTTTTACCTTTGTACTCTGTACCATTGACAAAAATTATGTGTGTAAAATGTTTAAATGATCAAAACCGAAAAATTGTATTTTATGGGGGTTTGGTATTTATAAAGTCCATCTTCAAGCCTGATAGCAAACAAAGACCCAGGAGGGACAACCGATCATGACTAAATCGTAGTTGTGGATTATGTTAATATGTCGGAATGACACGATTTACTTATCCAGAATCAAGCACTGGCTTAACGTGAAAAGGCAATAAGTTCACTGTTTCTAGGCGTTGAGATTTTGTTACAGACATTCTCAATAAGTAGAAATACATCAATGTAATAAAAAATCTGCAAATTTCTCATTTGTTGCTCTAGTTTTATAGTGATGTGCACAGGCGCTAAGTCGGATTTTTAAATGTCTCTACTGTAAAATTGTAAAATATGGACTTATTGCTTTGAAATGTAAGTCAGCGATATGGATTCATACTTAAAATTATTACATTTTTTACTTTCTGGGGACAATATCCCCAACAAAAAACTAAGGTAACTGATGAGGATCAGTGGCGAGATCCGAAACTATAGTCTTCCTGTCTTACCCCGTGGTGGACAATGCCATACTTTCCTCACTAATAGTTTTTTTATAAAAACCCAAAACTGGGAATACGCCTGACTATTTTTCAATACCAAAATACAAATGGTATCCCAAATAACCCGCCAACACTACTGATGTTAATAAAGAACATTAACTATCCTGCCCTGAGATTTTATTATTGAAAAGTTCAAAAAGGAAAGAGGAAAGTGAGCAAACCTAAAGAAACGGACTATATAGAATAAGACTTTATATAGATATTGAAATAAAATTATTATAAATTATAATTTATTCAATATTTTATTTCAATATTTTCAAATATGCCATTCGTCGTACGTAAATGTTTACGGTTTCAAATATAAACATTCACCCCTATTCCGTAAGTCGTTGTCGACTCGCATCGACATCACTTCGACACTGATTTGGTATTCTGTAACACTCATGCGACGATGTCGACTATTTATCGATAATATCAATGAAAACAAAATACACATCTCTAAAAATGTGGTCAGCTGTTTATTTTGTTGCATATTTTTGGGCAAAAACGTGTTTGTATCCTTCACCGCACTGTGGCACAGGGCATTATGTCTTCATACATGTTTTTGCAACATCCAAAAGGAAACGAAATATACCCGTAGTTACTTTTTAGTACATAGATAGAATTACTTTTTGAGTCGCTTTATGGATGCCCCTCCATCCATGTATTATTTTAAACAAGTTGCATGCCACCATTATGATCCGAACGGGATGAAATTTGGAAAATTGCATCCAATTGGGATGAAATTTTATTTGGCGCATAGACGATTCCTGTTGACATTGGTCAAAATCAATTCAGATTTATATATAGATCCCATATATTTTTCTTTATTTACACTTTATTTTGCATTACGTATTGAATACGTAATTTCTTAAAAAACACTTCAGTCGTCAACAAAATTTATGACGAAGAAATATTCGACATCGTCGTCGTCACACATTGTTACGGAATACCAATAATGTTTCAATAGTTATCGACAAATGTCGACAACGACATACGGAATACCAATTTGCAAAAGACGACTCTCTTCGACGTCGTTTTGTGTCGACGACGACATACGGAATAAGGGTGATTATTTGAAAATGACATAATCAAATATAGATTTGCTGATTTTGCCACCATCGATTTAGCAAATGAGACTACCTTTAATAATTATGCCATGATCGAAAGTATGCGATAATGAAATATACACCTCTTTATTCTGAGGAATTACAGTGGTTGCACCGGATATTTTCTTTAGAAGTTCTTTAACAATATGATGGCAATCATACGATGAGAAATTATGGAAAAAATAGGAATGAATTTGGGGATAACATAGTTCAAGATACACTCGTTATGTGCAGCCCCTCTATATTGATATGACAATGGTCATGGATTTTATCTCAATGTTGCATCCTATGAGCTTGTTAATAGTGTCATAGGTGTATTTATATTTAAATACTTATGGTAAATATCCCTACATTCATAATATAATTGTTGTACAAAATTTTGAGCAGCGTCCTCGCCTAAATGTATAAAAAATCTATCATCAATTATAATATTGTGTCAAATATTCTTGTTGTTGCTGTTAATGTAGATATTGCAGTTGATATAACTGAAATTACTGATGATAATACTGCTGTTGTTGTTCATACATTTGTGTGTTAATATCCGCTCTTGGGGTTGTTGATGTGGGTGGTGATTGCAAAATGTAATTTTAATGCTAAGCTTTTGAAATTGGCAAAAATTTTTATATGAAGATCTGTTAGCCAATTTGAAATCTATGCGAATCTAAAAATGTATATTATTAAATATTTTGTTATCCATATCAATTGTATGCGATAACTAAAATATATTCTTCTTTATTCTGAGGAATTATAATGATTGTACTATGTATTGTTTTACAAGTCAGTTGTACGATGATAAATTGTAGAAAAATGTATTTGGATTGGTAGGAAAAGATAGGGGCATTTGTTTTTAATATTTTTCGGGATTACATTTTTATAAAATAGATAGATGATATAAAAGAAGAATAGCTTCTAAGATGTTAACGAAACAGCTCCCAATTTGAAGAAATGTTGGAATTTCTCTTCATTTAATTTTTTTAATTTTCATATACGTTAACAAGTTTCACATTTTTATTAAATAAATAACAATTCACCCATTGGATATGTCTACATCACATACATACATCACTACAAACATCTTCTGTATATATAAAATATATGAAAGAATCTGTAATTATATAACTTAAGACCACCTTTTCGTTTGGCAACCTCGTCGCGATTGGTCATCAATTATGGTGTGCTCCGTAACCAATTTTAAAAATATTAACATTTTCTTATAAAATACATACCCGTGTATAAAAATTTGTTTCAATTTGTTTTTAAACAATATTTGTGCATATTGTACCAATTGGTGTTGTGAAATCTTTTTGATTAGTGCAAAAAAATATTTTCAATCCTGTTAACCAGAGATATGATATCTAGATTGACGCGGATATTCTCCGCGAAGTGATAGCACGTCTTACTTATTTGCTGTGCATTTACACACTAATTTATTAAAATAAAAAGTGATCCTTAAGAACAAATGATTAAAATATGACTTAACCTATATTAGACTAATGTGTAAAAGAGAGAGAGAGTGCATCTGCCATAACACACGGAGTGGACACACACTTTACTTTATCTCGCATGTGGCAAGCACGCTACACATGCTTATCAGTCTGTAGTGAAAATTACTCCCCGTAATCTCACCCAAACATACCACATGTGGTAATAGAAAACTCCTATCTTATTCTTGTGTACAAATATTCAAACAAAATAATCTCTTATCTCAAGTGGACTGTAGACAATAACTAACTGTTTAACTAAATGTTCTCTCTTTTACACAAGAGACCCACAGCAAGACATTCACTATCTTTATTTAATGAAAACCATGTTCGCTACGTGAACATCTTGCGGGCCAAAAAATGAATTTAAAAATATAAAATATGCCAAAATATAAAAATTATAAACTGTAAGAATTGTAAGAATTTGATTATAAAGAAATTTAAAAACAGCTAGGTGATCGCATCCAGGTACCACCGCCATCTTTCCAACCAGCTTCATCTATTGGCACCCCCACCTTTGTCGACCGACCTCTTCTTCCAGGCTGAACCATTGAACACAATCCTCATCAGCATCTCGGAATTTTTGCCCCCTCGCTTTATATTTAAGGCTGGACCATCGGCAATTCTCTTCCTCAGCATCCCACCGGCCACATCTTCCATCAACTGCTCGCTACGGTTGACCGTCTTCTTCATCTTCCAGGGCGGCACATCCACAAACCTCCTCATCGCAGCAGTATAGTCGCTCTTTCTTGGCGGCTCAGCATCTTTGATCGCTGTCTTCGTCTTATTGACTTTTTTCTGCTTACCAACCGTGGTTCCACTTTCAACTTCCAGACCGCATTTCCAGGCTTATGTATCATACAGCCTTTATCCATGGCGCCAAAGTCTGCTCAATTCATTCTACATTATTGGCAAAAAATCTTCTTTTGATTGGTCATCTTTGTTCACAGGCTCCAACTTCCTGGCCCCTTTACCAGGATTTATAGCTGCGATCTTCATGAACTGTACATCTATAATTAACGGCCTTTGCATACAAACCCAATCATCTTGTGTTGTCAGTTCATCGTCATTGTCCGCCTGCTTCATCTTCATATCTGCAACATAATTATCAACTGGCGGTTCACATTTCTCAGGCATTATTTCTGGATTGACTTCTTCTAGCAATATCATCCACATCTTTCGAAGTAGTTCCCAATTCGCTATTTCATATCGGGATACTAAATCCAAATATGGAGACACGCGCCTGTTAAATCTGAACTGCATCCCTCCACATTAGTTTCTGATTCCCTTTTGCCCAGAATTGAGGCCCCCTCGATGTTTTGGCTCGCCGTTACCGCCATTTTCCTCACCGCAGTCTCCTTTTGATTCGGCATTCTGAAGGTTTGCAATGCACTGCATCGTACTTCCATTGCATCTCCTTCTTCTTCTCTGCTACGGAAATGATGTCTCGCCTTCATTCCCTTCTTCCTTGCCGCAGTCTACTTTTGACTCAGCATTTTATTTTTCCAATTGTTTTCTTTCTGTAGATTTTTCACCAAGCTGACAGAATTTCCTTGACTGTTAAGGAAAATTCTTCATCATATCTTTCTTTACTATCGGTCACTGATCCGGCTCGAAAGACCAATGTTAAGCAGGGATCTGATATCTAGATTGACGCGGATATTCTCCGCGGAGTGATAGCACGTCTTACTTATTTTCTGTGCATTTACACTCTAATTTATTAATGTAAAAAGTGATCCTTAAGAACAAATGATTAAAATATGACTTAACCTATCATAGACTAATGTGTAAAAGAGAGGGAGAGAGAGTGCATCTACTATAACACATGGAGTGGACACACACATTTCTTTATCTCTCATGTGGCAAGCACGCTACACATGCTTATCAGTCTGTAGTGAAGATTACTCCCCGTAATCTCACCCAAACATACCACATGTGGCAAAGGAAAACTCCTATCTTATTCTTGTGTACAAATATTCAAACAAAATAAAATCTTATTTCAAGTGGATTGTAGACAAAAATCGATCCCTGTTTAACTTAATGTTCTCTCTTTTACACAAGAGACCCACAGCAAGACATTCACTATCTTTATTTAATGAAAACCATGTTCGCTACGTGAAGAATCTAATTTCTAATTGTTAACTTCTTTTTTCTTTTTCCAGTTTGTTCCTTTTGTTACATTCATAGTTGTTGTAGCATATTTTTTTCGTTTTGTTAGTTGTCATTACAGTTGCCAACACTTTGTTCTTATAAAAATGTTAAAGAATTGAAATTCTATATATATGCCATGTTCTGACGGGCAATCGAACAACGTAGTTCGCTCTCAGAATTACGTACATGAATGAACCCGTTCATACAACACTATTTTTTATTTCAATATTTTTGTTTCATCACATATGGATTTAAAGAAAGAAGAAGTCGGGAGAAAGAGAATCATTTGATTCTCTTTCTCCTGACTATAGTATGAACCCATATCTAATATATCCATATATATTCACTTTTAATTTATGTTTTCCATTTTTTCTTAAAATATTGTTGTTTTCATACATTTTTATATTTTCTAAATTCAAATGTCACATATAAAAATGTGGAGAATTTTTTGCTTGAATTTCCCCAAATTTGTTTCTTGTTTTGTACGCTAATTAGAACCAAGGGGAATGGAATTCATATTGCATTATGTAGATAACAAAATATACATCATGCTGCATCAATTTTACTAAAAATGTTTAAAAATTTTATAAATATTTTTAAGCTTTCAAAATTAATTTAGTTTCGATAAATGCTCTCAATTGTTAGGGATGGTACAAATTTCTTGGTTATTCAGAGAGTGATTCGAATTGAACAATGTACAAAAGTCGGTGTTCGCTCAGAAAATTTTGAATGGGGAACCAAGTAATTACTTCATAATTAAGGGTCGAACAATGAATGAGAGAGCGAACAACGCTCGTCTGTAGATGTCAATATTTGTATCATCATTAAATAATAAAAAAATAATAGTAATTAATGTCATGTCCATACGAATTGTGTCACATTGTTGCAGATAATGATTTATTTGTAACTTGTTGGTTTTGCCTTAATCAAAGGCACGCCCTGATTAATGCAAGAGTCGTAGATACTATTAGAGAAAATTTTGGTAATCGTTGGTGCAGCGTACATTGCAGAAATGTCTCTTGTTAGCGATTCGTGATTGCTTTGCTCATTATCGACCTTATTTGAGAATTTTACTTCATAGTTCGAAAAGAGCGAAGATCTGGAAGAGTTTGGATCATCACCGTCAGGACAGAAACGCAAAAGGTCTAAGAAAAAAGCGGCAGGTAAAACTTTGCCTAGTCATAAAACCTCAGGTAGTGTCATAGATACAACTGAAGCTGTTTGTGGCCAGTCGTATGCCAGTGTTGTGACGGAGGCAACTGCTGAAGCCAGAGAGGATATATTGGAAGCAGCAATAACCCTTGAAACTATGAGTGTTGCTATCCCCAGTCTGTAAAAAAAAACGATTCCTATGTATATCTAATGCCGCAATCTTCCCAAAGACCACTAGTAACTCCTTCGGACATTAAAATTGTATTGGGTTTGCGCCTGATATAAATTACTACAGCAGTTACGACTTACCTGCAATTATTTCTGCGCAGAAGAGTTAAAAGGGCAGATATCTTATCTTAACTATCGCGATCAACACTGAAATACGCGATCAACACTTAGTGTTTTATAATGAAACTAAGGAATACTGTTCTAAAGCATATATGTATTTATTGCATTAAAAACAGAAGTCCTTGTGTGTGGTTTCCAACGTTGTGTAAAATATGCGTACAGTTTTGGATCCATACTAACAAATTTTAGCATTATTTTGCCACAAAGTTCATTCTTCACCATACTTATTCCTTTTTGTTTCTACATGGTATGTTATATACACAAATTCCATGTGTTTGGTTTCCAACGATGTGTAAAATAGGCGTACAATTTTGGACCCATACCAACAAATTGTAGCATTATTTTGCCACAATTTTCATCCTTCATCATACATATTCCTTTTTATATCTACATGGTATATTATATACATTGTCTTATATACAAAAACCTATGTATATAAAGGAATATTCTATTGTTGGTCGAACAAGACTTATGTATAAGCGTATGGTCAGCGTTTTATGAAGCCTAATAATGATTAGGCTTTGTTTATACAAGACTCTGTATGTATATTGAAACGTAGTTTACCGTCTACAATAACTCCACGATCAAGAAACGAAACCATGTTGATAAGGTGATATTATAGATCTAGAAAAATTAGTGAGACAAGAACCTCAAAAAGTTTATGAATTGCACTAAGTTTTTCAATACCTCTATAATTTTCAATTGCACATCTGCTATCACGTCTATCTATATTTATATTATCTCCTAATAAAAATTACGTGAAAAAAGGTACTGGCCTTAAGCCCAAGCTATGCCTAAGGATTCGCCTCTCCCAAATGTGCAGCCTCTCCATTTGGTGGGAAGAGATATCAAACCAAACAGGGGAGGCATACCCAATTAGTGGCCTCATTACTTACTTTTAGATAAGTAGCCTAACTTTAACGGAGAGTCCACCAGTTGCTTTTGAGTAGGTTCATACTGCGCGGCGCTGCTGTTTAAATATTTCTCCTTCCGTTATATGTTTATTCCCTCACATATATGGACATTTATATGCAAGTTTGGATGTATTCAGAGAGTTGATCCAAATAGTCATTAGGTCTGTCATTAGTATACACTGCATGAGTAATTTCCCTTTTCCATGAAACCGGAAAGGTTTTAGGCATTTATCCTATCGCCATATATTATCCTCGCATACGTGAGCTACAATAGCAGTGAGGTTCGCAGCAAATGAAACTTGTTAGCCCAAGGTCATGTTAGCTTTGGGTGCTACCTTTGTCGTCAAAACAGCAGCATATGAGATGCCCGTTTTGTACCTTGTCGCTGTTAACTGGAATGCCTTTGGTGTTGAGCTATGAGCTTTTGACAGACTGGGCAGTCTGGCGAATTCGCCAAATCTCCCAATTTTTTGCAATTCACACAACCAAATGTGAATACAGGTTTCATCTCAATCTTACCGATAGTTGGATTTTTCGCAGCTACCATTTCTGGCTTGCGAACCCCTGATGCAATTTTGCATTGGTCACATGAATGTTTTTCAATGCACTAGGTTTACGTCAGTTCCGCAAGTCAGGCCTTAACGTCCACCACTTCGTAATTACTTTTTCAACAGCAGCTAGGGCCATTGGCGGCTTCCAACTTCATCGACCTTTGCGATGTTTACGCTTCTTGCGTTTTTCTTATCACGGGAGTTTGACACCACTGATCAACAATCACTAGTGTTGTCAAATTCAGAGCCTGCTTCTAGGCTCTTAACTGTCGCCGTGTCGGAGACACACTCCATGTCTTTGGCGTGGCTAATAATATTAGCTGATACACCAATCATCTCCATAGTGGCTTTAGTATCGTTGGCCACTACATTGCCAACCACAATTTTACCAACTGTTAACAAAGACATAAAAGTATAAAGATAGGACAATTGATACGTAAGCAATTTCCAACAGATGGCTTTTCCTCTGTTGTTACGATATCATAACAACAGAGAGAACAATATTAAACGTTTTTAATGCTATATCTTGAGCTTATAAAATGAAAATACATATTTTGAGTGCAGGCCTCTAATTTTATTTACATTTTATTCACACATTTTCGCGTATTGGCGTTTTTATTGTTAACATGCCTCTGTTAACCTTGATTCCCCCTGGATATTTTTTCATAAACTATTTTGCCAAAATGCATTTTGTCGAGTCTTTACGGTTTCTATGTCTTTGCATAAAAGTATACAAAGACATAGAAACCGTAAAGACTCGACAAAATGCATTTTGACAAAGCAGTTTATGAACAAATATCCAGGGGGTATCAGGTATAACAGAGGCATGTTAAGAATAAAAACGCTAATACGCGAAAATGTGTGTATAAAATGTAAATAAAATCAGAGATCCGCACATAAAATATTTATTTTTATTTTATAAGCTTGCTATATAGCGATTAAAACGTTTAATATTGTTCGGTCTGTTGTTATGATATCGTAACAACAGAGGAAAAGCCATCTATTGGAAATTATTGACGTATCGATTGTCCTATCTTTATACTTTTATGTCTTTGAAGTATAAAGATAGGACAATTGATACGTAAGAAATTTCCAACAGATGGCTTTTCCTTTGTTGTTACGATATCATAACAACAGAGAGAACAATATCAACCGTTTTTAATGCTATATCTTAAGCTTATAAAATGAAAATACATATTTTGAGTGCAGGCCTCTAATTTTATTTACATTTTATTCACACATTTTCGCGTATTGGCGTTTTTATTCTTAACATGCCTCTGTTAACCTTGATTCCCCCTGGATATTTTTTCATAAACTATTTTTCCAAAATGCATTTTGTCGAGTCTTTACGGTTTCTATGTCTTTGTATAAAGATAGGACAATTGATACGTAAGAAATTTCCAACAGATGGTTTTTCCTCTGTTGTTACGATATCATAACAACAGAGAGAACAATATTAAACGTTTTTAATGCTATATCTTAAGCTTATAAAATGAAAATACATATTTTGAGTGCAGGCCTCTAATTTTATTTACATTTTATTCACACATTTTCGCGTATTGGCGTTTTTATTCTTAACATGCCTCTGTTAACCTTGATTCCCCCTGGATATTTTTTCATAAACTATTTTTCCAAAATGCATTTTGTCGAGTCTTTACGGTTTCTATGTCTTTGGTATAGAATAGAGAATGTTTCGGAAAATCGTACTTACGTCTACGAAATTTAATAAATAGTAGGGGAGAGGGGGCACCTTTGAACACTTTTTGCTTTCAAGCCTTATAATTTTTTTTATTTTATAATTTTTGGTTTCCTATAAATTTTAACTAATAGATACATATGTAACCTTTAAAATGAATATACATATGACATACTACAAGCTTGCCCCCCCCCCCCCCCCCCCCCCCCCAGTGGGGCAGCTTTGAACAGGGGTTGGAATTTTTGAACGACACGGTTTTTTACAGTGTTTATGTTCAAATATGTATGTATTTTATTCACACATATCAGAAATGCATTAATTCATTAAAAAATATATAAAAATGTTAAAAATTTAAAAAATTTAGATCAAAAGTTATTAAAACATAAAATGACTTAAAAACAAAAATTAATATGGTGAAAAATATAGTAAATTTCGTAATCTTATTAGCCCATTTGAAATTTTTAGAAATCGAAGCCAAAAGTTAAAAAGTCCTTTTTTTACTCGAGTTTAATGGGCATGTTCAAAGGTGCCCCACCCATGGCATTTTACGGAAATTAAAAATAACGTTTTTTGTAATAAATATATATGAAAGAAATTACGTTAGTTATGTTTGAAATGATTGTTGGAATGCAAAAAATTTGTTTGACGAAAGAAAACTATCACAGAATTCTTTCTGCGCCCTTACAACCAAATGAATAAAAGTATACAATGACACTGAGAAAACATGGTCACCCATGCACAATTTTTCGACGACTAAAAAAGCAAGCCAAAGTGGTTTACGCATATAGAGAACAAGATTGCCATATACAAAAATGTGGCTGCGGGTCGGAAAAATATTAAACGAAGATTTTATGAGCGCTGTTCAAAGGTGCCCCACGTTCAACGGTGCCCCCCTCTCCCCTACTAAATTTTGTACAATTTGGATGTTGGTGAATGGAGAAAGCTGGAATTCTTAAATGTGGACTTAAGATTATTATTGGAGTACATGACTGAAATAGTCATGGAAATTCGTATTTGTGGGTACGAAAAGTACTAAATTTGGTACAATTTGGACTTTGGTGAATGGGTAGAACTGGAATCCTGAAAGTTGCAACTAAGATTACTGTCGGAGTGCAGGATTGAGGTAGTTTTGGAATATTGGTACGAAAAGTACAGAATTGTATCAAATCTGGTACAATTTGGATTTTTGTGAATAGATAGAGCTGGAATTTTAAATTTGGACTTACGATTAATATTTGAAAGCAAGATTAAGGTAGTATTAGAAATTCTTACTTATGTGTATGAAAAGTACTAAATGGAATAATGATTACTGTTGGAATGCAGAACTGAGATATGGGGGTAATTTTTAAAAGTCATAGGTATGTGAAGTAAACGGTACTAAATTTGGTACATTTTGATTTTGTGTGAACGGATAGAGCTTGACGCTTGAATTTTCTAATAAGTATTACTGTGGGAGTGTAGGATTGAGTTAGTTTTGGAAATTCGTACTTGTGGGTACGAAAAGTACTAAATTTGGTACAAGTTGGATATAGGTGAACAGATAGGGTTAGAATCTTGAAATATGGAATTATAGTTATTGTTGGAGTGTAGATATGAGGTAGTTTAGGAAATAAGTACTTATGGGTACAAAGTGATACTAAATTTAGTAAAATTTGAATTTTGGAATATTGATTTTGGTATATTGATTGCTGTTTGAGCGTAGAATTGAGATATGGAGGTAGTTTTGCAAATTCGTACCTATATGTACTAAATGGAACTATATTTGTTACAATTTGATTTTGTGTGAACGGACAGAACTAGAATCCTGAATTTGGAGGAGTAGGATTGAAGCAATTAATTAATTCGTACTTATGGGAACAAAAATTACTAAATGGTACCAAATATTGTACAATTTGATTTTGGTGATTGGGCTGGAATTCATAAATTTGGGATTAAAATTACTTTTTGAATGTGGATGCAGTTTTGACAATTCGTAAAAATGTGTACTAAATGGTACTAAGCTTGGAATAATTTAGATTAGATCGAGCTCAAATTAGAATTAAAATTACTCTGGTAGTGTAGTATTGAAATATAAAGTAGTTTTGGAAATGAATTCGTGTATGTACGAAAAGTAACAAATGGTATTAAAATTGGTACTATTTTGATTTGGTTGAACGAATAGAGACGAATATTATTTATTTGTTTTGTATTCCATTTCCGTTTACAAAGTAGCGGACATTTCGTTTGTCGTGTTATAAAATGTAATGTAGTCGAAAAATCTATCGTTAGAATGCGTATTTTAAATGAGCGTGGTTATGGCATAACCAGCAAGTATTTAATCGCTCATTAATATTTTTAATATTGCAATCTTTGCATAAACATGCCATTATTAAAAATATAAATGAAAAAAAATGCCCGAAAATAGGTTTTAAAATACACAGTTTAGTAAAATATAAAAAAGTTGGCAATGCTATAATATAGTGTTGCTAACTATAATTAGAAAATATATATGAAGCAAGCATTTGTTACTGAAGAGCATTCTTTTGAAAAACTCAAAAAACAAATATTTGCGAGCATTCGAGAATTTTTGTCTTCATTCGTGAGCAAATGTCAGAAAAAATTTCAACCACCAAACGAAAAGAACGATTGTTGTTGTGTGCTCTTATACGTTTGTTATGTGAGTGCAAACATTCGTTTGGTAAAGAATTGATAGCGATAAATTTATTCGTAAAATGAGCCCAAAACGATAAAGAACGTATTTTGAATCTTTCGCGAGCGAATTTTGCGCACTGATATAAAGAATTAAACAGAGTATTCACATTACTCGTTTTTATACCCCCTTACAACACTGTGATACAAATGGTGCACCAAAGAGTGAAATTTAGGCCGAATGGCACATTTTGCACAAGATGCTGAAGTTAGGATAGCCTAAGGTGTGCCAAAATACCGAAAATACCGGAAAATATGGGTTATACCAGAAAAAATGGACCGATATTTATAATTTTTAGTGTAGACATATGTTACACAATAAGAACCCATAGCACCAAATTTCAGCGAATTCGCTTGATAGTCGGTTCAAAAACCCCAAAATATGGAAATTAAGTGGTACCATTATATGGGGGATGTGCCTAAACGTGGACCGATATAGTTCATCTTCGAATTTGACCTGTCTGCAGACAAAAGACAACTCTATGCAAAATTTTGGGCGATAGAGATATCGTCATAAAATTTTACGCTGATAGAGAATATTTATTCTTTATAGGGTTGAAAAGGTGTTTATTTCGATGAGTTAGAAACGGAAAAACTAACTTAATATACCCTCCATACATATACGCGGTTATTGATCGTAGGGTTAAGTCGATTCACATATAGACACATATCGCATATTTAATTTGGTCTGATTTCATGTCAATGGTCTTTAAAAAATGCAAGGCCTCTTAGAATGTATCTCTTGAATATAGCCAAAGTGGTAAAGGGTATCCTATAGTAGGCCCCGTACGACTTTACTACTTCCAAACTCTATGAAATACACGAAAATCGCAAAATTAAAGAAAATGAAACTACTGTAAGTGATCCGAGCACAACTGGGACGTTGGTGGCTAGAACTTCTAATCCTTGCAATTGAGGATCCACTGCAATTGAGGAGGAGTCCGTAAAAAGGCCCCCAGAAATTTATGAAGCACAATCTCCCTCTGCAAATCCACCCACTGTCGAAACCGAAGTCCAAGGTTATGAAAATTGGACAGTTGTTGGTGGATAAACCAAATGTGGCCTACGTTGTAGGCCGTCTTCATTGAACTCATCGCTCTTATCATGTGATCTGTTGTAAAGATTTCAATTCATAAATACAATTTTGAAATTTTAACATTTCAAGCTTTAACGTTTTCACTGCATGCGTTTGATTAAGCTAATTGATGATATTAAAGGATCTAATGTACCCAAGGCTCTAGCAAACATATCAAATATGTTATTCATTCGGCTGCTCTTACGAGCGTGATGTAACCTGTCGGGCTTATACAATTTATGCCTAGCTTCAGCAGCATCTTCTCCAAGAACCTCTAATGGAAGTACACAAATTTCCATTATTTGCGTCGAATGAATTTGTACCTTATGGACTGTAGCGTCATGGACAACCAGAAATATTTCGTCAATATTAAATTAACTGTTTCATAACAATAAGTTCGAAATATGTTTAAATCTAATTAAAACTGGCATAATAATAAAATTAAAATAATTTTTAGGCGGAATATGCGATTTAGCTTTACTCCAGTTATTTCAGATTCAAATTAATCAGTATTTCGGTAAATGGTTTAACCCTTTGTGGCCCAATGTTGCCCACAGGCAACAAAATGTTTTAGAGCTTATATTTAAAATGCAGCTAGTAGATATATATTATTTGAATTTCATATGTCAAGACCTAATTATGGACGACACATATCAAAAGAAAAATCAAATAAATTCAACATTTTGGTAAAGTTATGAGCCTTTCAATATAGAGAAGAGGGTAAATTTGTGTACAGTACTTATTTGTGTATACAGTCCAAATTATTTAAATCGCTTCGTATTCAAATTGTACGAATTCTGCCATCAGAATTACTTTTGATTCTTGTAAAAATGAATACAGAGAATAATTTAAAATGATTTTTCTGTCGATTTTGCATTTAGTTTTCCTGATATTGGACTTTAAGTTTTCTGAAAGAATGTACTGTATCTCCCGAATGCAAGGATGTAGCGATGTCAAATTTTGTGCATATCCTATTTAGGATAGTTGCATTAAATCTGCAAACTGAAATTTGTTCTAAGATTACGGAAAAAATTCGGGGCTCAAAGGGTTAAAATAAAAAAATGGCAATAACTAAAAAACCCGCACAAATCCGCAAAACCACAATAGGTTATTTACATTAAACACGCTTCAATAAACAAATATCAATTTTAATTTCAATTGCCAAACGTTGCCCACGGATTTAATGCATTCATAACCTCAAAGTTTAAAAATTTCTACGATAAATCTAAAGTTACGCTTGTTTTAATACTACTTGTACACATACACATATGTATGGATACATTTTATGATAAAAAATATCGAATACTTTCTTATTAATTCTCTACTTATAGTTATACTTATATTTTATTTCCACTTTAAATCTTAACAAGTAACATACCAAATGAATACATTTTTTATTATATTTTAATAATTCACGTTTGACAGCTTGCCATGTAACGGTATAAGTGATTATGCAAAAACAAAATTCATTTTTATTTGTTTTGAAGTGTTCCTTACTCGATTGTAACTCAAAATAAGTGAAATTCGACTTTTGGCCAGTAAAATTGTCTGTTTGACCTATAGTGCTATGGTTTGGCCAGATCACCTTATACAAAGTGATACCTCAGTGTGGATCCCACAACCTTTTAAGGGACTAGAGAATACATTGAGGTTGGTGGAAAAGCAGAACATTTGGTTCTAATTTGATATTTTGGGTTTTCATTGGGTGTCCAATCTTCATACAAAAAAAAATATATATATATATAAAGAAATAATATAGCACTATCTGTATAATGTGTCCTATTTTAAAATGCCGAATGTACCCCAAAGATATTTTTATAGTTTTTTTTTCATTTTTTTCTATCATTCTTCAAAAAATATTATTTATTTTTTTTTTTGTAAGAATATACATTGTAAATAACGACTCTTTAATAATACTGCCTTGAAATATCAAAAAAATTATACACGAAATACTTACGAAATTGAATGGAAATATTACAAAAACATCTGTAAAAAAACGTGCATCTAAAAAAGTTGATTAGCTAGAGATTTCAAACTTTGCGACAGTTATTTATTTTGATATCCGATACCTATGTATTGAAGCTAATGATGTACAGTCAGAGCTTCATATCGAAAACGCGATTGTCGAATGTGCTCCGATGCCGTCGTAGCCCAAATTTTTAATTGCCTCTTGTTTCATATTTAATTTTCTCTCAGCAATAATTTACCAATCAAATACTTTATATCGATCGGGACTTTTATACGGGTGTTATTATAAAAATGCCAATCGATTTTAAGTATTTCACTATGCACCGTACGGTGGATAGAAAAAAGTTCGGCCCTGCCGAACATAACAAACTTGTTTTTATTCATATTTTTGAATAAATTATAATTCAAATTTTAACAAAATTCAAAAAAAGAACACATTTATTTCAGTAATAAAAAAATATAATAAGAGTCAAGTTGTAAGAAAAAAAATAAACTCAATTTTTATTATGTATGTTTTTAGTAACTCCAATATGAGCGCGTGTAAATCGCTGGATTTCTAGTGTTTATATCACGATCGAAATCGAGCAGAATTCAGTATTTGTGATATGGTTTGCTTATTAGTCGTTACATTGAGATTTGTTAGTTTTGTGTTGTGTGGTTTTCCTTTTCTGAACCCCATCACAGCAAACAAAATATTAACATCGTAATCCGTTTTCTATTACAATCTACTAAAGAGTGGATATTTGCGTACTACCACTCGTGAGTAAAATCGAGCAAATCGAAGTTCGCAATATTTAAGATAGTTTTAAAATTTTGGAAATACATTTTTATTATCCCTAGGATGTTTGGTATTTAATATTTATATTTAATATACCGGTCAACGTTTTGGTTCAGCTCCCATATAAGCGTAGGGGAGAGGGGGCACCTTTGAACGTGGGGCCCTTTGAACAGCGCTCTTAAAATCTCGGTTTAAAATTGTTCCGACCTGCAACCACATGGCAATCTTGATCTCTATCTGCGTAAACCATCTTTGCTAGCTTTTTCAGTTGTCCACAAATTGTGCATGGATGACCATGTTTTCGCAGTGCAATTGTAAACTTTTAATCTTTTGGTTGTAAGGGCGCAGGAAGAATTCGGTGATCGTTTTCTTTCGATAAACCATTTTTTTGCATTCCAACAATCATTTCAAACATAACTAATGTATTTTCTTTCATATATCGTAAACTAAAATGCAAAAAGGCGTAACTAACAAAAAATTCACGTTTTTACAATTATAGTCTATTATTCGTCATATGCAAAATCACCCTGCCGGGCACACTTTTTCATTTCACATGACATGTTTATAGTTTTCATTCAAAACAGTTTTTTGCTTCTCCTACACAATTATGTTTTTGTTAGTTACGCCTTTTTGCATTTTAGCTAACGATATGCCACATAATGCCACAGGTGGGGCACCTTTGAACATGCCCAATAAACTCCAGAAAAAAACGGAGTTTTTAACTTTTGGCTTCGATTTCTCAAATTTTTCAATGGGCTAATAAGATTACGAAGTTGACTGTAAAACAGTAATAAAATATATTTATCAAGCTTAAAGTATGTCATATGTATATTCATTTTAAAGGTTACATATGTACCTATTAGTTAAAATTTATAAGAAATCATAAATTATAAAATAAAAACTTTTATAAGGCTTGAAAGAAAAAAGTGTCCCCTACCAAAACGGTATTTTGGGAATTTTTTGCATGCTTTTCAACCTTAAGTTTCAATTGGGTAGTAAATCTCCTCACCAAATCCCATTTTATAGTTAACTGATTCGTTCCGTGTGTTCCATTGCCAGATGATATCCTATAAAGAATAGAATTCTACGAAGATTTTACAATTTCCGTCCATCTGTCTGTTGTAATCATACTACCTTCGGGGCTATAGAGATACAAAACTACAACCCTCCAAGCTCTCGATTAATTAAAATCAAAACGCTTTCAGATAGTATATAAAAAAATGGTAATTTCTACGGAAAACAATTTATTTAATAAATTTCATAGTAATACAACAAAAATATGATGTGCAAATTTGTAAATATTTGCAATAATGAGCTACAATTAATATAAATAAAAATATATAATACTTAAAAATCATATGAGTTATCTTCATCATCTCCTTTGCGTACTTGAAAGAATATTTTGTATATAAATGCGGCCACCAAACTACCAAGCATTGGTCCTGCCCAGTACACCCAATGATTTGCCCATAATCCATGAACAACAGCTGGTCCAAATGAACGGGCTGGATTCATGCTTGCTCCAGTTAATTTAATCTAAATAAATAATTATTATATAATATAATAAGAAACAATCATATACCACATTCAATTAAATTTGACAAATTGTATTTTTTTCCTTCATCTTACCGCACATAAATGGCCTGCTGCTATAGATAATCCCACTGCCAGTGGAGCTGATCCGTTTATATCTTTACGTTTGGGATCCGATACAGCCTTAACGACCAATACTAATATAGAAGTTATTATTGCTTCTATGAGTACACATTGGGTAGTTGTAAGAGAAGGAGAGCCAGACGACACACCCAATCCAACACCGGCCACCGATTGGGGAATTGCAATCTGAAAATTTTGAAAACACATTAAGAATTTTAAGAATAGACTCACTTCAAAAGACCTACAGTTAAGACTGCCGAGCCAGCAATTGCACCAATACATTGGACGACAATATAAAAAGATCCTTTCAACAAGCTCATTTCCCCAACAACCAAAAATCCCATAGTAACAGCCGGATTTATATGGCATCCACTAATGTGTCCGAATGTCTGAAAGTGCATAGAAAAGAACAACGATATGATCGGCGAACATTTTAAATAGAAATAAAACAAGCAAACCTGTGCTAAAGTTGCAACAGTCAATCCAAAAGTTAGAGCAATTTGTGGTACTGACGGAGACCAATCTTCAAAGCCGACACAGCTTCCCACACCAATCACTATCAGTAGGAATGTTCCAATCATTTCGCCAAATAGTACACGCCATATTTTCTTGTTTTCCGTTATATCCGATATTCCAACAAATTTTGACATTTCTGGAATAAAAATATACGAATTTATTACCACATATGTATGTATGTACATAATATTTGTATTATAAATTATATTAATTCTAAATGATTCTTACTATTTTCTTTTGGAGCCGCAGTTTCCATTTTTTAGCAAAAATTTATTTATTTAAATAAATATTATAGATATATGTTATGAGACTCTTTTTCGAAGTAAGGAATTTTCAGCAAATACATTTCATAAATATATGACCTGTTCCCATACTGCAAGATTCTACTGGAATTTACTATTTTCTTCGATATCACAAAGGAAAATTCGTTATCGAAGTAAAAAGTAGTATATTCTTGCTGACCAATGTATGATATATACAATTGGAAACAATGAATAGTGTGTCTTTTCGGAATAAAGGTTTTGATCCCATCATGATATTTTTTCTCGATATGAGGCAAATTCGATGGTGAAAAATGTCGGACCAATACATTAATAAATAGGAGTGAAATTTTTAGTAAATCTATACATAGGCTGTGCCAAAACCTCAACCTATAGTACTAATTTCCGTTTCCTGGTAAGAAATCAAATAACAGAAAATTTCAGCTGTGAAGCTTGTTCAAAATCGAAAAAAAAAGAAATTGGGATGCACCCTATATTGGTACAATTCGTAAACATGAACAGATATAAAACTGTTTGTACATTAGAACTTTTTACCGGATTTGACAATTGAAACCCACTGGGTTAACGAAATCCGGTTCAATGTAAAAGTCCTATAACAATAATTCGTATGAAGGCTTTCTAAACACTGAAAACTCATAATATTTATTTTAATGAACAATTATTTTTAAAACGTGGGCCGATAATAATAATTGTTGACGCATACGTTACATGACGATTGTCGCTAAAACATACCTCTTAACTATAAAAACCACTTCATTTAATTTCTGATCGTGATATTATATTGTTGTACGCACTTAATTGTTGATTATTTTGAGTAGTTGATGTTAATTGGAGTGTAATATTGCAGTAATAATCGAAAATCCATTCAGTAGTGCACATGTGTAACTATTTAACTAAAATTATCGATAAATGTATACACACAAAATTATAAATATAGGTCCACTTTTTCTTGTAGCCCCCATATAACGTTACCTCCTAATTTTCAGTATTTTGGGGGTTTTGTCGTCTTTTTCCACCGAATAGGCTGTAATTTAGTATTTTGAGTTCTTAATAGGTACCAAATCTCTCCACAAAAAAAATTATAAATATAGGTCAATTTTTTCAGATATCCCCCATATAAGGGTACCTCACAATTTTCGGTATTTTGGGGTTCTTGAGCTCGCTTTTCAGCCGAATTCGCTGCAATTTGGTATATTCGGTTCTTATTGGGTACCAAATATCTCTACTAAAAATTATAAATATCGGCCCACTTTTTTTGGTAGCCCCCATATAAGAGCACCCCCAATTTTCGGTATTTTGAGGTTCTTGAGCGCGATTTTCAACCGAATTGGCTGAAATTTGGTACATTGGGTTCTTATTGGGTACCAAATATTTTTGAATTTTTTCTGGTAGGCCCCATATTAGAGCACCCCCAATTTTCGGTATTTTGAGGTTCTTGAGCGCGATTTTCAACCGAATTGGCTGAAATTTGGTACATTGGGTTCTTATTGGGTACCAAATATCTCTGAATTTTATCTAAAAAAGTCAAAGAATGTTTCCTTTGCTACATGGAGTTAGAAATATTAACAGGATAAGAATCTTCGACCGTCATAATAAACAAATTAATCAATTTGGTTTTGGATCCCCATGACGGAGCGTCTAACATGCCAGGAAATTATAATGGAGTGCAGATCATTATTAAATCAAAATTAATTTCTGTCGTATACATTTATTATTCTTTCACATGCTCACATTAAACATTGGACATTTGCTCATTCTTTAGAAAATTCAAAAAGGTCTGCTACTTTATGTAGAATGTTTCAAACGACTACATTCATATTGTGAAACACGATGGGTTGAATCAGCAAAAAACCATAAATGCATAATCTATAATAGTTTCCGAAAAATAAATATTTTTTCTGTATAAATTTGCAAAAATTAAGTATTTTCCACAATAGAGAACAACTTTCGTTTTAAGGGGCTTTCCCTCCTTCCAACATTGTTTTAATATGTTTTTTTTTTTTTGAGCCCCTTATTGAAATAAAACATTGGTGGTGAAATATTGGCATCCTGACATCCTTGCCTGTGGATAATTTTAGGAATTTGAAACTATTGAATATTTCTCAATTTCAACGACAACCTAGAGGAACATAGGGTAATGTGGACTACAATTTTTAATATTTTTGGCGTAACAAAGGTAAAAAATAACAACAAACTGTTTTCACGATTTAGTAGATATGCTATAATATATTCTAGGACAAGCATTATATATATTTGTCTATAAAAATATTATTGCGTTATTTAAAAAAAACACTCAAAACGGTGAAATAATTTAAAAAAAAATAGGTTGTAGATTGACTGTGTATATTTATTTCAATCTTGGATAACAATGAATGCAAAAATGCTTCATTATCCCACCGGAGCAGCTATAATTTAGCATATCGAGTTTTCAGAGGGTAGAATACCGCCTCGCAAAAATATCTTTTATGTGTGCCCATGATTCGAACTAGTCCCCATGAAAAGCTCGCGTTTTTCCATTAAAATAATTTTCGCCTTAAAAAATAAATAAAAACTTACCGATTGTAATTACAGCTAAACCTACATTTTTGTTGTGGAAAATAAAGAAAAATAAATTCTTTTATTTGAGAAAAACGAATTGTTTGACTATTGTGCTAAAAAATGTTCAGATTTCAATAAGAGCTTATCTAATTTTTCAACATTACAAATATGTATTCAAAATCATGTTAGATGATTTTTTTTCACTTATTAGGAAACATATATCGGCATAGCGGCATTGCCATATTTCAAGCCTTTTAAATTGGTCCACAGAGACAGGGTCCACATTATACGCTTAGACCACATTACCCGAAGTTCCTCTAATTTACATTAAATACTATTTAATTCTACCCTCCACAAATTCATGAATGTCCACATAAAATTTCAAGTGAAAATCTAAACAACTCTTGAAGTGTAGCCGATTTATTGTGTCAGCATCAAGCGACGACAGAAGTGTTTCTCAAACTTTAAACACGTTTTTCACGAAACATGGTTTTTATAAATGGCTGTGACGAAAACTATTAATCCGTTCCAAATTTTAACCAGTAAGGAAAGTAGTAAAGTCTGAGAGTCCGACGTGTTTGTTATATATCTATATCTGAACCGATTTCAGGGAAACTTGCCAGAGACTAATTTATATTACTTCAGTACGTTGTGTCAATCGGCCTAGCAACAACATTCCAGACTTAATTCAGTACCCTATACCGAAATTCGTGCAAATCGAAAGATATATAGGGACTTTGATGCATCAATTACATAAAATCGGACGAAAATATATATGGGATGTACATCTAAATCTGAACCGATTTTCACGAAACTTAGCACACGTCATTTTAGACTTAATGCAGTACGCTATGCAAAATTTCGTGCAAATCAAAATGTTTCCAGGGATATAGTGGACTATTTACCTAAAATCGGACGAAAATATATATGGGAGCTATATCTAAATCTGAACCGGTATAAAAACATACTATTGTAGTTAAGTCCGTTTGAATTTCTTTAATTAGATCGCTGTTTTTGACGTTAGATGTCTAAATTTGTGTGTGGAAATGTAGTTTTATTAGACGAACAATAATCAAACAAAAAATCAATTTCGAATTTTTCTGTAGTTACGTCCGTTTGCATTTATGATGACGATATAAACATGTAATAATTGAGTTTTTGTTTTGACAGAACTTACCATGGTATGACCTAGGATAAATGCAATCGATCATGATCGTCCTTACTTCAAATGTCCGCCATTTTGTTAATTTCTGTGCATAGTTAATAATCCTAGTTCATACCACAGCCTTCGAATGCCGGTTTGAAATCGAACGTTCCAGTAATAAGAAATTATGCCCGCCGTCGAAAAGAAGGACTTTTCGTTAATCACAGAAACAACTTCAATGTAATGCACGTCCATTTGCTAGCCGCTTATAAATAATAAAAAAATAAATCGAGAATGGGGGTGGGTCCCCTTGAAATAAAATGTTCATTATCCCCCTTTAACTAAAAGAGGTATTATTGCACAAAATCAACTTGAATTTCACTGCATTTAGACTTTAAACATGAAACTTAATTCAAATTAATAAACTACCATCCATGCACAATAATATCATATTTACATATAAACATATCCAACAAGTTATTTTGTTTTCCTAGGAGAAAACTCACGTTATGATAGGACCTTGAACATGCCGATTAAAATGATCAAAGTACCTAACGATATATGGGGCTATGCGCAAAAATAAAAATAAAAAATGAATCAACAGGTACCATTAACCTACCTCTTGTTATTGTACCTACCATCCTTCGTTCGTATATATGTTCAAAGAATTATTGTGTTTCATTCAAAATGACCCACTTTCATATACGTGGACAGTACAATTATTTTATGCTTTTTGTAAATTTGTCTTTCTATATTTTTAAGAAGTGTAAATAGTAAATATATAATGCTTACACTATTAAAGATTTGTGTGTGTGTGTGTGTGTTTATACCCTTCACAACACTGTGGTACAGGGTATTATGTCTTTGTGCATGCGAAAGGAAACGTAAGTAACAGGCAAAAGGAAACGAGATAGACACATGGTTCCTTTTGAGAATATGCATAGAATCACTTTCTGAGTCGATTTATGCATGTCTGTACGTCCGTCCATGTATTTTTGTGAACAAAGTACAGGTCGCATTTATGATCCGATTTGGATGAAATTTGGCACATGTCACTTATTTGGCCCAAGGACGAACCCTATTGAAATTGAAAAAAAACGGTTCAGATTTAGATATAGCTCCCCTATGTAGTTTCGTCCGATTTAAGGTAAATAGTGCACCAAACTCCCAATATTGTTCCGATTGAAGCAAAATTTTGCACGAATTTTCGCATAGCGTACTGAATTAAGTCTAGAATGACGGGTGCTAAGTTTCATGAAAATCGGTTCAGATTTAGATATAGCTCTTGTATATATTTTCGTTCGATTTTAAGTAAATTGTGCACCAAAGTCCCTAAATATATTCTGATTTGCACGAAGTTTGACAAGGTGTACTCAATTGTGTCTAGAATGATGTGTGTAAAATATATATATAGTTTCGCCCGATTTTAGGTAAATGGTGCACCAGTGTCCCTGAAAATAATTCGATGTGCACACATTTTGGCATAGCGTACTGAATTAAGTCTAGAATTTTTTGTGAAAATCATATCAGATTTAGATATAGCTCCCATATAGTCTCGCACGATTTTAGGTAAATGGTATGCCAAATTCACTATATATCTTTCGATTTGCACGATATTTGGCATAGCGTACTGAATTGAGTCTAGAATGATATGTGTAAAATTTCTTGAAAATCGGTTCAGATTCATATATAGCTCTCATATATGGCCATTAGGAACAAAACCTGCTGAAATTATTAAAATCGGTTCATTTTTTCTATCCAATTTAAGGGGACCCCCCATTCTCGGGGTCAAAAACTTTGTTGATATAATTCGAATCTGCACTAATTAAAGAATGTCCCTACAAAATTTCAAATGAAAATCTCAAGAAGTCTTGAAGGTATAACCGATTTATTGTGTCTGCATCAAGTGACGGTTGAAGGGCTTCTCAAACTTTAAACGCGTTTTTCTCTAAACATTTTTTTTTGCGAATGGCGGGCACGATAACTCAAAAACTAATAACCCAATCGACTTCAAATTTTTACACGTTTCTCTATGAACTAGGATAAAGCCAATCGGTGAAGATCTTCCTTATTTTTTGACTTGGGTTTTGGTAAAAAATCGGCGATTTTCCAAAAATATTTTTTCAAAGGTCCGCCATTTTGTTAATTTTAGAGCGAAGTCAATAATTCTAGTTCATACGAGAGCCAGACATGTACTCTTTCTAACACCGTTGGATGCCCGCCATCGAAAATAAGGACTTTTCTTTAATTACAAAAGATAACAACAAAACTATAACAAAATTGTTTTGTAAATTATTTTTCTTCTCTTTTAAATCTTCAATTATATATGTGTAAAGTTACAAACCTTAACAATCATTGGTATTGATTTACCAGCCCATTGAAAATCTTGAAAAATTAAAATCGGGAATGGGGGGGTTCCCTTAAATAAATGATGCACCAAACTCCTCATGTTTGTAATATTGACATGAAATTTTGCACAACGTACATATTTGAGCATTTTGATATTTTTAATATTTGTTTAAATCGATTTACATAATTTTGACCCATTGTAACAAACGAATAACATGTTTATGGATTGACCTAAGTCGGTTCACATTTAGATAAAGGTCACATATTTTAGTTCATCCAATTTCATGCTAATGACCCTTCTGTTAGGATGCATTCGTTTAATATACCCATAGTGGTGAAGGGTATTACATAGTCGGCCCCGTGAGACTTTACTGGTTTTTAGAACATGCAGAACATGCAATCTCTATATTTTTGTAGATATGCCGCTAATTCATGCCATCGATATCAGATATCGTTTTTTACTTGTCACTCTCCATATTTCCTTATTCAAATTATCCACTTTACCTCATTAATGGAGTTAATAAATGTTTCAAATTGTCATTGTAAACTTTACAAAGGTTATACATTTTTTACTATGTCATCATTAATTAACACGCTCACCTGTTTTTTCTACCATTATGTTTTCTGTTTCTATGAAATTGAAGTTGTATATGATAACAAAAATATTTGTTTATTCACATGTATTGCATTCACTTTTCAATATTATAATTTATATAAATTAGAATTTTTCACGTTTTAACACATATTCACATTTAATTACTAACATACGATAGATGTTGGATATTTCAAATTAATGGTTTTGAATTTCAATGCGTGCGTACGGCCGTTTGTTCAACACAATCTGTTCGCACAGCTTGCCAAATTAGTAATAACAACACACATGAAATATCAGCAGCACTTCGAGAAGCAATGAATGGCAAAGGTGTTCGGACAATTGATTGACTATTGAATTCCAAAAAAAAAAATCAAAATCAAGTCATAAATGAGATTTTAATTTCACTTTTTGATCAAAATGATTGATAGGATGAACAATTGACAATTATTTAATAACTACACAAAACGCACCAAAACGATGTTGGTGGTGGCGTTGGTCACCAACGCGGTAACGGTGGCGACTAGGCGGTCGACATTGATTGTCGCAGAAAACGAAAGTACATCTCGCACAGATTTTCAAAGCTTTAGTTGGTCATATTTTTGTTTCTTTAATATTAATTTTTTACTATTATTATGATTGTTTAAATCTCTTGAATGACTCCCAATATCAAACTATTCATAAGAGTATTTTTTTCGGTTTGGCTTTTTTCAAGAACAACAATAGAAATATGCTACGCTATAAAAAAATCAATGCTTCTATTATTCGCACCGAGTGTCGATGTTGGATGATGAATGGCTGTTACACTTGAATAAAAATACCCGAAAATAACATGAAATCGAACTTAATAGCTTTGCACTTGTATCGACCGTCCGTCCCACTGCGGATTGTCTCTACCGTTAAATTGTTTATTTATTATTGATACAATTTGTTTGTGTTGTTTATCCGAAGACAGTAAATTTGCGAATAGATGTTCGAAATTATTTGCGAATATCTAAAATATGGTTTATTTTCAAGAGGTTAATTGGCGCTACACCTTTCTGTTGTACAAAATATTGTGTGTTTTTTCGGTCATTTATTAGTAACAGATTAAAATTGAATTTTGGCATTTTAGGCTTTACATTGATGTCAGCATTTTTATGTGTGAATAGTAAATTTAATCAATTTCTATTTGAAAAGATTTTTATTGGCGTTATTTAAAGTATAATTTATATCTCAATTTACTGAGATATGACTGTATAAGTGAACTACACTTTGCGTGTAATAACAACTTTAATGTCGGTAGCCACCTCATAAAATATATTTATGCATATTAATTTCTTCAATATATGGTCTTAATTTTTGTATAGATCCCAAATAATGGAACCACCATCATCCACTACTGAATCCATAAAAACCTATTTTCATAATGTATGCAATGCTATTTCATCGGCATACAATGATTTATGTAGTCGAGATAATACACGTCGAATGTTATAAAATATTTTAATATAAAAATGTCCACAAGGTAATTGCATTTTTTACAAATTAATTTTTAAAGTCTCTGAAAAGAGCATAACATGTAGTCGTACTTCAACTTGTACTGAGTAAGTTTATGTCAAAATATTTCCCATTTCTTATGAAAATGTCCAATGGCGCCAGGCACCACTTGCATAGCCTGCCAAATTGCATAAGTATGCCAAATTGCATAAGTATGCCAAATTGCAGTGACATGGATTAGGACTAAAATCTTCAACACCTAAGTTCCTTGGAATAATGTATGTTAAATATTAATATCATAATTTCAAAAGACAACCGGACATGGTTTAATCGACATAGAGTTATATTCCGATCAAGAATATATATCAACTATAACGGGTCTACGATATATATGGGCAATATTGTCAAAATTTTTAATATCCCATTTTCAAAAAATCGGCATTTTTGTTTTCGTCAATAAGAAAAAATTTCCTGACTCCGAATCCGTTCGCGATCAAATTTTTGGCTGATGCGCGCAAATGTTATCAAGGTTTTAATTTTGGGAATAAGAAAAAAATCTTAAAAATACGCCGTTAATTATATTGAACAAAAACGTTCCTTCGTAAAATAAGAATATGAATATATTATAATAATCACGAAAAAAATATATATTTATATATATATATAAGTCTGTGAAGCGATTTGTAAATTACAGCGACAATAAAACAAGATATTAATGAAAATTATTTGTTTTTGGTTTTATACAAGAAATTTCAGAAAAAATGTGGGTCTTCTATTTTTCCCCAATTTCACCAAAAAATTGACAAATATAAAAATATTCACATCTTGTGTATAAGTATGCTCCTTGCGGATGATAGCAAGACCCTTCCGAAAATCTATCTTCTATAAATAGGAATAAATCTTAAAATAAAACATTTTAAATTGCGCCTAAATCGTGTAATCCTCAAAATCATTTGATGCGCATGCGGTTCTAAGATGTACTACATGTTGCATTGAAGTACCCAAAAACTCGTAAAACGCGAATATTTCGGTGTGCACCCTAAACAAATACTTATTTCAGTGCGTTCCATTTAATTTTATCCGGAACGTAAAAAACTTACTGATCGCGGATACCCATATTAATCAAATGACAGATATAAAAATTTCACCGGAAAAATAGTTTTTTTTTAGAAATTTGATCGCACAAAATTTCCACCTTCGGATCAGAATTACTCTGAAGCCGTACATACTAAATACACAAGATATATATATTATTTTGGAAATTCGTGATTGTGCATTGAAACTAAAAGAAATTTCAAAATCATTTAAAGGTAGATGAAAAATTTTTTCGAAAAAAGATACATAAGGAGTACGTTCCTTATTTTGTAGGCTACTACTTTTACTTTAGCACGAAGGTAGGGAAATGAGGAACTTAGTCATATATATATATATATATATATATATATGTGGTGTCATTCATAATATATTTTCTATAAAACTAAAAACTTTTGTAGTGAAATACTTAATCATAATATTTTTACAATAAATGCTCTGTAGTATATCTTATAGGCGACTATTTCCAATTTTTGTTTCTTTTATTTATTTTCTGTTATCCTACATTGTACTTCAGTTGAAACTCATACTCAAGTACCCATAGTGGTATCATAAAAGCAGCAAAAGCAATATAAGTATTTCATACATACAATGTTATTCTGTCACATTCGTGTGCAGACATAACGTCGTAAGTTTTATAACTATTAAGCTCACATGTCTACAAACATTCAAGGCAAATAGGTTTTTCTTTGTTTCAAGTCCCTTTTTTATATAGAGTAGTTATAACAAGATGATTAACTTAACATAGACATGATACAGTCAGTGATAACAACTAATTTGAAAAAATCTAAGAAAGTCACGAAGATAATTTATTTTTAAACGAATCGTAATAAAAATAGTTTTAGCAAACACTTTGCTACCACTTAAATAAACTTTTACTTGTATTTCGTCGTAACCATACACAGACGAGTGGCCCTCCTCAATGAGTTAACATAACAAATGGACTGTATTATTACTAGGACATTTGCTGACAATTATGATTATTTATAAAATTACTTAAGTTAATAATGCTTAAAAGTCTGTCACTTCAATAATTTTGAATGTATGTGTGTTTGTATACATACTTGAAGTAATAATTGCTTAAAAGTCTATCAATCCAAAATTTCCCAAAGTTTGTTTTTCACAACTGTTGGCAAATATCAACAGTTGGCAATTATTGATTAAACAACAATTACGATTTAATTATCTGATTAGAAATAAAATTAAAGTTCCTTTATAAAGAAAACGGTGCAAATTTTTATTATACAGGAAAGATATTAAACATATAAAATGCACTGAAATTTACGATTTTTGCAAAAATAGAGTTAGTCGAGCTGTGTACATAATACTATGTTGTACTGCCTTTAAAAATTTTGCAAGAAAAGCGTCCCCTTACTACGAAACCATAAAAGCTTTAAACAAATTTAAAAGACTAGAATAAAAAAATGTGTTCTCATAACCAATATATGTATATACCATAGAAACAAATGCCAACATCTGCTTGCCTGATGTGTGGATTGATGATGGATGATTTGAAATTTTCAATGGGTTTCCGTTCCCGAACTTTTTTTTTTTTTTTTTGTATGTATTCTCTGCATTCTCAGATTGGATTTTAGATTATTGAGATTGTTTAACATTGAAAAAAGAAAGGGAGCAGACCTAACAGCAATCGATTTTACAATATTCTGACGTTTTGTTGTAAGTATAATACTGTCCCAATTTTATTTACAAACATGTAAATGTTGTTGTGTGGATTTTGGATTGTCACCTGATTTTAAATTTTCACCACACTGTGGTACAGGGTGTTATGTCTTTGTGCATATGTTTGTAACAGGCAAAAAGAATCGAGATAAACCCATGGTTCCTTTTGAGAATATGCATAGAATCACTTTCTGAGTCGATTTGCCCATGTCCGTCCGACCGACCGTCGATGTATTTTTGTTAACAAAGTACAGGTCGCATTTATGATCCGATTTGGATGAAATTTGGCACAGCTCATTTATTTGGCCTAAGGACGAACCCAATTGAAATTGAAGAAAATCGGTTCAGATTTAGATAGCTCCCGTATATAGTTTGGTCCTATTTATGGTAAATGGGGCACAAAACTCACAATATTGGTCCGATTGAGACAAAATTTTGCACAGAATATTGAATTAGGTCTAGATTGGTATATGCAATGTTTTGTTGAAATCGGTTTAGATTTAGATATAGCTCCCATATATAGTTTCGTCCGATTTTAGGTAAATGGTGCACCAAGCTCCCAATATTGGCCCGATTGAAAGAAAATTTTGAACGGAGTACTGAATTAGGTCCAGATTGATGTATGCGATGTTTTTTTTTTTTTGAAATCGGTTCAGATTTAGATATAGCTCACATTAATATTTTCATACGATTTTATGCACCGAGGAGTCGAGATAAATTTAGGATAGTGCATAATGTTGCAGCATACCAAATGGTAGATGCCACGGTTGCTCAAAGACGTCCATTTATATATATATATATATATATATATCTTATACATATTTTGCTCGATGATTGACATTAATTTTTTCATAGATTTTAGATTGTATCTGTATGGGTTGTTTTAATTTAGTTCAAATATCTACAATTTCACGCAGTTAATTAGATTCCATTTCTATGGTCCTCCAAAGATGCTATGTCTATTATATCTACAGAATATTGTAAATACGATCATCACTTGTATGTACCCAAAGTGGTAAAGGGTATCATATAGTCTGTTTTTTTTTTTTTTTGTATTATCTGCATTCTCAGAACGTCGTTTAGTTTAGCCTAGCCGAACGGGTACCGTTATATGGGCCAATATTAATCATGTTTGGCACGAATATCTTTTATCTAAAGTAAATTCAAAATACCATATTACAGTTAACGCGGTGGAAAAACGTGCCCAAAATCCCCAAAATATTGAATAATGTGGAGAGGTACAGTTATATGGCGGCTATCGTAAGAAGTTGATCAATATTGATATTTTTTGGTGTGAAGATGTGTTACCCAATTAGAACCCAAAATAACAAATTACAGCCAATTGGGTTCGAAAACGTGAATCGACTCTATAAAATACCGAAAATTTGGCATTTCTTAAAATGTGGACCGCTATTGATAATTTATGGTAGGAAGATGTGTTACCAAGTGAGAATCAAAAATACTACATTAAAGCCAATTCGGTGGAAAATAGTGCCAAAAATAGCTAAAATATTTTTGGGGCGCTATATGGGGTTTTAGCATAACGTTGACCGATATGTCCCATTTTCAGCACAAAAAAACGTGCCCAAAATCCCCAAAATAGTGAATAATGTAGAAGTTGATCAATATTGATATTTTTTTGTGTGAAGATGAGTTACCCAATGAGAACCCAAAATAACAAATTACAGCCAATAGGGTTCGAAAACGTGAACCGTCTCTACAAAATACCGAAAATATGGGATTTCTTAAAATGTGGACCGCTTTTGACAATTTGTGGTAGGGAGATGTGTTACCCAGTGCAGAAAAGAAAGTGCCGAAAGTCCCTAAAATATTTTTGGGGCGCTATATGGGGGTTTTAGCATAACGTGGACCGATATATACCCCATTTTCAGCACCAACCACCTTTGGAGTAAATCAATATTGCAAGCGCTATCGCGATTTTAATAGACAGACGAGCATGCATTAATCGACGTAGAATTTTTTTATACACACCACCTAGTTGTGGAGGATAAAAATATGACTTTTTTATTAAAATACAAATAAATTAAAAAGTCGATGCAACAAAATCGAAAATTCCTTATTATCGATTATATTAAGAATCCAGAAGAACAACTTTGCCGTAGGTCATGTTTTTGAGTTATGAACTAGGGCCCACCCCCTACCTACGTCCCTGTCTCCAACGAAAATAAATTGTCGCTAACGTTTTTAACTGGTTTTGTTTTTGACCAAAACTCACCTAGAAACATCGATATGTGTACTAGTGCAAAATCAGTGACGGACGCTTCTGACCAATTTATTCGCGCAAACATGGTGGCGTTCTTTAATGACTGTACGACAATGTGGATAGAATGATTTATCACGCCATTGCAGTCAATGAAAAAAGCGATACAAACATTGACGTGCTTTTTCGATTCACCCATGATTTGTCAGCAGTTATGACATTTTTAATTTAATCTGGATCGTTGTTTCTGCTCATATAGAGATCTTGGAGCAATCTTGGCTGCCGCACGTTTAATGCCTTAAACATCCGTGATAGTGATTCGACGATTATCCGAAATCATTTTGCTCACTTTTCAATGTTTTAATCGGATGTTGTTCTGTTGCGACTGAGACGAACATCGTCATTGACATATTTTCGTATTGCGTAAAACCAGTTATACCAGTATAACTGACCTTGTATTCTGCATATAGTAGACACGCTAAAAGCAACAGTCGACATTTCAAATGTACTTGTACTAGAATTAGTCGCATTTTCTATGCGATGGTGCTAAAAATATGTAATTAGGACATTTAGAGGATATATCATCAAATATACCCCAAATACGTCACCGTAAAGTAGTTTTTAGTACCTCATCGTAGTGGAGTTATATAATTTTCAGTAGTTAGAAAGACAGTTTTTTTTTCAAATCTGCAGAGTTGGATTACATGAGTTAGCAATCCAACTCTCGGCCAACAATCCTACATTTTGCCAAAAAAAAAAAAAAAACAATTGCAGGTAGAGAGGAAAAGATGTTATATATTACAAATTTGGGGACTTTAAGCTGCATACCAATAAACATCACCACGGTATTATATTATTTTGATGTGAAAAGTTAAAAAAAAATCATTTGCTGCCTTCGAGGGTAATGCATACATACCAAAAAGTGTAACTATACCAACATTTCTACAAACCGATTATGGTTCCAAATACTAAGACTTAGACATGGGGAATGTCGGTCCACTCCTTCTGGTACTACCCACACAGGGGCTAGGCCTAAATGCGGGTTACAGTTCATATATATGTATGTATACATTCCGCAGATGAAATGATTACAACAGAGTCTTAGAACCAAACACAAACACGGAACAAATCATATAACTATTTTAATATAAAAAGGGTTATATGGGGACGACCCAAAAAAGAGGGCGAATATTAAACATTTTTGGTAGGGAGATTTGTTACCATATACGACTACAAAATACCAAATTGCAGCGAATTCGGTTGAAAAGCGCGCTCAAGAAACCCAAAATACCGAAAATTGGGGGGTACCCTTATATGGGGGATATCCGAAAAAATGGACCTATATTTAAAATTTTTTGTGGAGGGATTTGGTACCTATTAAGAACTCAAAATACTAAATTACAGTTAATTCGGTGGAAAATACGATCAAAACCCCCTGCACACAAAAGACAAACCTATGCATAATTTCAGCACCCTATCTCAATTCCTTCAGAAGTTAGCGTGATTACAACAGACGGACGAACGGACATTGCTAGATCGTCTTAGATTTTTAACCTGATCAAGAATATATATACTTTATAGGGTCGGAAATGAATATTTCGATGAGTTACAAACAGAATGACAAAATTAATATACCCTCCATACTATGGTGGAGGGTATAAAAATAAAGTGTACACATTAGGTGATTGCTTAAATAAAACTGTTCTCAGACAGTTATTTATATCAGCCTAAAAGTATGCTATATTTAAATAACATCATATATGAGAAAATGTAAACATTTTTTGTTTCATTTAACTTTGTTTTGTCAAAGCAAATAAATATTGAATAACTAATGAGTTGAAATTAGCGTTTGAAATAATTTAACAATGTCATGATATCTGCTATAGTATAACAACAACAACAACAAAATGTGACATAAAAATAAATTAGTAGGTAGGAAATGATCAATGAATATTTTTCAATATTCATTCCTCATTAGTGTTTAGATGAATTACACAATACTAAAGAAAAAATGAAATTAATTTGGATAAAAAAATAATTTAATTTATTCTCTACATATCATTTGTCAGAATACATATTGTATAATATATTTAGTGAGCATTCATTCAATTGGTTTTCAGAAAAGAAAAAATGCCATTGAGTGCTAATATAAAACTATCACTTGAACTACTTCTACTAATTACGTAAATATTCTCTTTATGGTTTATAGTAACGAAATATGAACAATTTGCTATTTTAAAAACAAAAACAAATTTTTTAAGTAGTTGTCTAAGTTTTGAAAATCCGTCTTATGTACGAGTACTATTGTGCGGCTATGTTATATTTCCAGAAATACTTTTCATAAGTGGCGAAATATTTCCAATAAAAATCAAACAATGAATAAATTGTAGTTACAAATTATTAATGGATTATAAATGCGAAGTGGAGATTACCTCAAGTGTTGTGGTCTGTTAGGGAACCACATCATTTGAAAGAATAAAATATTTTCTAATTCGTAGCATATTTGCTACAACCAAACATATTTGTACGAGGTCTGATTACAAAAAAACCGTAAAGATCTGACGAAACGTTTATTTATTAATAAATATATTGTTGAAGTTACACGTTTGACAGGAGGTTTCAATCCTCGAAGAGCTTTTTATGTTTCGATCTTCCTTTTATCTCCTCAATTGTATCAAAACTTGACGTGATTTTTTCGGTCTTCCTTAAAATAGCTACAGTTGGTTATTGAAGCTTATACCTTCAAAATACCGCAAATGGGCCGGTACACTTAAATAGGGGCTATTCGTAAAAATATATGGGTTCATACCCATATATTTTTGCATTTATTGTTACCCACGATTGCAATAAATTGAAATTTATCACAACCAATCCACAACCTACCTTTTAACTCACTGGTCCACATTACCCGCCAAGTTGTTTTTATTCACAGTTTTGAGTTTTTTTAATATAATGCAATAACATTTTTATAGTCAAATATATATAATGTTTGACTTGGAATATATTTAGACGACAAATCTACTATGTCGTGAAAACAATTAGTTTTCAGTTTTTACAGTTGGTACACCCACAATATAAAAAAAGAAAATAGTGGTCCACATTACCCGAAGTTACAGTAATTATTTCATGCAAATTTTAGCCGCTACTGCATTTCAAATGGTCAATTTGCTTTTTCCATTTATTGAATACTCCGATAAAGCGGATTTTCAACCGAATTTCCAAGGTCGCATTCTCAAAATATTCTGTGTCGCGGTAGGTCATTCTATATGTATTTTGAAAGTTTCACAAATGTACGCTAATTTAATGGTTATCTAATATTATATTCTATTTGTTATCAAAATATAATATCTAATATTATATTTTGATAACAAATTTCAATCGTTGTTCCTTTGTAAGACGATTCATGGTTAATTATACATCAAACTGAAGACGTTGGACGGTGAAATGAAATACGAAACGTGCTTGAGGTCTTAAAAACAGTTTTTCCAAAAATATAATATCTAAAAAATATTTCAAATATTCTTGCGAATTTAATTCTATTTTGAAATAGTAAAAAATCGAAGTGCACACCAATACACTCAGCCTAATGTCTAATTAGGGTATATACACATTGTTATGCAAAAATGTGCCTACAAAATTATTGGTTTTAGAACCCATGATTTTTTTGATCAAATCTATTTAAAGGTAACCGATTCCATTCAAAATTTGCACATCGTATTATTCTTTGCGACTTAAATCAAGTTCAATACACATTTTGATCCCCTCAAAATGGTAAAAATGTTGCTGAGACATTCTTACACCACACTATGGGCCTGGAATTCAATTTTTTGGCACATGCGTCAAAATATTAATAAGAAATGGCGGCCAATTAAACATAAGGAACTGTTGATTATAATGGAAATGAAAATTATAAGTAATTTGAACATAATTATAAAAAATTTAAGTTTTAGAACCTTTTTTGCGACCATCTGCGATCATTCACAAACTTAAGAGTTATTGTCGATAATATAAACTTTTACTAACATACAGATGATAAAATTGGTACATATTACCTCAGCTTCAACCAAATTAGCTGTAATTTGGTATTTTAAGGTCGCATTTTGTAGCAGATATTCTTACCAAAAATTATCAATTTTGCTCAACTATTTGGGATAGCTCGCATATGCCGGTACCCCTATTGTTGGTTTTTTGGAGATTTTCTCCGCGTTTTTCGACCAAATTAGCTGTAATTTAGTATTTTGAATTCTCATTTCACTTCTTACCAAAGACTATCAATATTTACTTAACTTTTGGGGTGACTACTTCTTATTATCGCACATCAAAAAATGCATGTCAACGATTTTCTTCGCCAGCAGCATTTAAAACCTAATAACCCAATCGATTCCAAATTTTGGGACGTTTCTCTGTGAGTGTATAGCTATCGTATGAACTAGGATAAAGCCAATCGGTAAAATCTTCCCTATTTTTTAATTTGGTTTGTGGTAAAAAATCGACGATTTTCCAAATTTTTTCCTTCAAAGGTCCGCCATTTTGTTAATTTTTGAGCGAAGTCAATAATCCTAATTCATACGAGAGCCAGACATGTACTCTTTCTATCACCGTTGGAATTTTCGGATTCCGATGTTCCATTTCTTTAATTACAAAAAACAACAACAAAACAATGACAAAATGTTTTATTATTTTTCTTCTCTTTTAAATCTTCTAATATATACACATTTCAAAACTCGAGAAAATTGTTCCCTTTTTTCAATATCATATAAAAGAAAAGGATTAATATTTAAGAACTTCAACTTCGTTTGAGAATGATTTTAAAATAAAATTTTGGAACAAATATACTTTGCGGGCACTTTTCTTAAAATAGTTACCGTAGCTAGTCCTTTTGATGCTGGTTACAACAAGATTATTTTTTGTGTGGGAGTGGTTGAAATCAGTACTTTCTGAGATATGGGGTTCAAAATTTCCAATATTAAACATCTTAAGGAGAATCACCCAAAAATGTTTGAAGAAGTTAAGACTCCGGATTACAGTTTATTTATTTCCGGAAATATGGAAATATTTTCTATAGATAATATAAAAATTGCTCTATGCGAACCGTATTTTCTTTTAATATCAAATTTCTATCTAAAAAGTCATCCTTCGGCCGGGATTAAAAAAATCCTAAGAACAGGTGGAAATTTGGACTCATTTAAGGAGTGTTATTATATAGTCTAAAAAAAATAGTAGCCTTATTTTTCCGTCAAAAATAAAACTCATTTAAGGAGTGCTATTTTCCCCGTCATAAATCAATATCATGGGAGGATTTTTATTTTTACCGTCGGAAAATAAATCTAATTTGAGAAGTTTTATTTTTTCATCAGAAAATAAAATTAATTTTACGTAAATGAACACATATAGGATCTCGTCACTGCTCCTCATCAGTTCCCTTAGTTTTTATACCCTTCACCACACTGTGGTACAGGGTATTATGTCTTTGTGCATATGTTTGTAACAGGCAAAAGGAAACGAGATAGACACATGGTTCCTTTTGAGAATATGCATAGAATCACTTTCTAAGTCGATTTATGCATGTCCGTCCGTCTGTCCGTCTGTCTGTCCATGTTAAATTGTAAACAAAGTACAGGTCGCATTTATTATCCGAATTGGATGAAATTTGGCATAGGTCACTTATTCGGCCCAAGGACGAACCCTATTGAAATTGGGAAAAATCGGTTCAGATTTAGATATAGCTCCCATATATATATTTAACCGATTTAATGTAAACGGTCCCTATATATCTTTCGATTTGCACGAAATTTGGTACAGCCTTATCATTTAGGTCTAGAATGATGTCTGCCAAGTTTCGTGAAAATCGGTCCAGATTTAGATATAGCTCCCATATATAGTTTCGTCCGATTTCATGTAAATGGTGCACCAAAATCCCTATATATCCTTCGATTTGCACCAAATTTGGCAAAACGTACTGAATTGAGCTTAGAATTATGTCTGCCAAGTTTCGAGAAAATCGGTTCAGATTTAGATATACCTCCCATATATAGTTTCGTCCGATTTCATGTAAATGGTGCACCAAAATCCCTATATATCCTTCGATTTGCACCAAATTTGGCAAAACGTACTGAATTGAGCCTAAAATTATGTCTGCCAAATTTCGTGAAAATAGGTCCAGATTAAGATATAGCTCCCATATATAGTTTTGTCCGATTTCATGTAAATGGTGCAACAGAGTCCCTATATATCCTTCGATTTGCACGAAATTTGGCATAACCTACTGAATTAAGCCTAGAGTGATGTCTGCCAAGTTTTGAGAAAATCGGTTCAGATTTAGATATACCTCCCATATATAGTTTCGTCCGATTTCATGTAAATGGTGCCCCAAAGTCCCTATATATCTCTCGATTTGCACGAAATTTGGCATAACCTACTTAATTAAGCCTAGAGTGATGTCTGCCAAGTTTCGAGAAAATCGGTTCAGATTTAGATATACCTCCCATATATAGTTTCGTCCGATTTCATGTTAATTGTGCCCCAAAGTCCCTATATATATCTCGATTTGCACGAAATTTGACATAACCTACTGAATTAAGCCTAGAGTGATGTCTGCCAAGTTTCGAGAAAATCGGTCCAGATTTAGATATAGTTCCCATATATAGTTTCGTCCGATTTCATGTAAATGGGGCACCAAAGTCGCTATATATCTTTTGATTTGCACGAAATTTGGCATAACGTAATGAATTGAGTCTAGAATGATGTCTGCCAAGTTTCGTGAAAATCGGTCAAGATTTAGATATAGCTCCCATATATAGTTTCGTCCGATTTCATGCAAAAGGTGCACCAAAGTCTCTATATATCCTTCGATTTGCACGAAATTTGGCATAACGTACTGAATTGAGCCTAGAGTGATGTCTGCCAAGTTTTGAGAAAATCGGTCTAGACTTAGATATAGCTACCATATATAGTTTCGTCCGATTTAATGTGAATGGTGCACCAAAGTCCCTATATATCTTTCGATTTCCATGAAATTTGGCACAACGTAATGAATTAGGTATAGAATGATATGTGCTAAGTTTCCTGAGAATCGGTTCAGATTTAGATATAGCTCCCGTATATATTTTCGACCGATTTTAGGTAAATAGTGCACCAAAGTCCCTATATATCTTTCGATTTGTACGAAATTTGACACAGCCTAAAAATTAGGTGTAGAATGATGTGTACCAGGTTCCGAGAAAATCGGGTCAGATTTATATGTAGCTGCCATATATATTTTCGTCCGATCGAAGGTAAATGGGGCTCCAAAGTGCCTATATGTCTTTCGATTTGCACGAAATTTGGTATAGGTTACTGAATTAGGTCTAAAATGATGTGTGTTATGTTTCCTGAAATCGGTTCACATTTAGGTATAGATTCTATATCTGACCAAATGAAAAATTTAGTATCGGTTGCCCATAGAGGATAATTTTTCATTTTACTGGTCCTTAAAAAATGCGACGTCTGTTAGGATTCATCTGTTGAATATACCCAAAGTGGTGAAAAGTATCATATAGTCGGCCCCGTCCGACTTTACTACTTTCCTTACTGGTTAAAGAATACTTTTCTGAAAGGTCCAAAAAGGCGTGGATTTTTCAAAGGATATTTTCTGAAGGACCAAACAAGGTTTTTGTTAAAGAATATTTTCTTAACGACAATCCAGGAAGGCGTGAACTTTTTAAAGAATATTTTTTCCAAGTTTTTGAAGGAAATGATAAAGTATTTTGGGTTTTTATTAAAGCATTTCATTTATTGAAATTTTTGTTTTAATATGTAAAACAAAATATGCCCTTATTATCCCAATGGCTTGTATGGTTTATAGAATGGACTATCTTCTATACGTTTTGGTACAATTCGCATTGTTGTTGTGGTGGTTGGTCGTCGTGTAGTCGTTGGTGACTTTGATCTGGATCTTGATCTACCCGCAGATGCCATTCCAATAATCATTGCCAGAACAAACAGTAACTTCAAGAAATTCAGGTTCATGTTGGTTAGGTTGCTTCCTCTGTATTTCTTCCTATTTAATGCTGGAGATAAATGTCAATTGCTGACTGAAGATATATTGTATTGAATGCTGCATTTATACCTAAATCCATTTCGAGTACTGTTGATAAAATGTGACCACATTAGATATTGAAACATGATCAAAGTCCTTAAGTTCAAGGAATTGAAACACTTGAAATGCGCATTTGTGGTTAATGAGACCGATTACAAAAATAAAATTACAGATAACAATTTATTAATATTAGTACGCATAATTGTGACTGAAAACATTATATATAATGATTTTTCTTGGAAAAATTGGATATAGATTGTGGCTAAAAGCATTTTCTTAAATGTTTTTTTCTTGGAAAATTTGCATTCACTAATAAGCTCATAACCAATGTCGGACGGTGTAGACTATATGATACCATATAATAAATTTAATATATTATTTTATACTTAATATGGTATAATGTCCAAAATTTCGACTCAAACGGACAGACATTGGGTTTTGCGTGCACCGTTTACATATAGTCCAATGAGAGCTATATCTACACCTGAACCGATATCAATGAATCTTAACACACATTATTCTTTTCTAATTCGGTACGATGTGGAACATTTTGGCTCAATCGGACATACATAGGGTCTTTGCTGCTTTATCTGAATCTGCACATATACAACCTCCCATACTAAAGATTGTTGGGACTTTTTCAACCGAATTGGCTATAATTTTAAATTTTGGATTCTCACTGAGATTCTCAGCATTATGTTTCGGGTAGCTACATATGTTTGAGAATTTAGAACTTTTTGGAAATTGATTCAAATTTGATATCTTGGGTTCACATGGGGAGAAATTTTTATACCCTTCACCACACTGTGGTACAGGGTATTATGTCTTTGTGGATATGTTTGTAAAAGGCAAAAGGAAACGAGATAGACACATGGTTCCTTTTGAGAATATGCATAGAATCACTTTCTGAGTCGATTTACGCATGTCCGTCTGTCCGTCCGTCCATGTATTTTTGTGAACAAAGTACAGGTCGCATTTATAATCCGATTTGGATGAAATTTGGCATAGGTCACTTATTTGGCCCAAGGACGAACCCTATTGAAATTGGGAAAATCGGTTCAGATTTAGACATAGTTCCCAAATAGTTTCGCCCGATTTTAGGTAAATGGTGAACAAAAGTCTCTGAAAAGCATTTAATTTGCACGAATTTTAGCACAGCGTACAGAATTAAATGTAGAACGACGTGAATTAAGTCTAGAATGATGTGTGTTAAGTTTCGTGAAAATCGGTTCAGATTTAGATATAGCTCCCATATATGGTTTCGTCCGGTTTTAAGTAAATGATGTACCAAAGTTCCTGAAAATCATTAGATTTGCACGAACTTTCGCATAGCGTATTGCATTAAGTCTAGAATGACGTGTGATAAGCTTCCTTAAAATCGGTTCAGATTTAGGTATAGCTCCCTTTTATAGTTTCACCCGATTTTAGGTAAATGGTGCGCCAAAGTGACTGCAAATCTTTTGATTTGCACGAATTTTGGCATAGCGTACTAAATTAAGTCTAGAATAATATATGCAAAGTTTCGTGAAAATCAGTTCAGATTTAGATATAGCTCCCATATATATTTTCGGCCCATTTTATGTAAATGGTGCACCAAAGTCCCCTATAACTTTCGATTTTGGTATAGCGTACTGAATTACGTCTAGAATGATGTGTGCAAAATTTCGTGAAAATCGGATCAAATTTACAAACACCTCCTACATTTATTTTCGTCCGATTTTAAGTAAATTGTGCACTAAAGACCCGATTGCTAGGCCGATTGACACAACGTACTGAAATTAATATATATTAATCTCTGGCAAGCTTCCTTGAAATCGGTTCAGATATAGATATAGCATAGCTTCCATATATAATTTCGACTTATTCATGTTTATTTTACACCAAATAATCAATGGTGTTTGATTGAGATTAAATTTTAAACTGTGCAGCATACGTGTGTCAAGTTTGCTTTAAATCGATTTACAAAATTTAGCATAGGTTGCAGAATGACATGTTTAGGGATTGGTGTTAGTCGGTTTAGATATAGATAAAGATCACATATTTAAGTTCGTTCAATTTCATGTCAATGTTTCTTCGAAAAGGCGACGTCTTTTATGATACATATGTAGAATATACCCAAAGTGGTGAAGGGTATCGGCCCAGTCCGACTTTACTACTTTCCTTACTGGTTTTTTGTTGGGTATATTCTTCCCAGAAGCTACATATTTTCTATTAATTATACTTAATACTTACTTATTGTAATGGGAACAATGTGTTGCGCGCGTTTTAATATAAATTTTTAAATTAATAAAAATTTATAAAGAACGGCAAACTTAAAATTTCACGCCGAATACCAAAAAAGGAAAAGAACCGGAGTTTAATACAGCCCTGTCGCTATTGTCTGGTTTAGTGGCCGAAGTTGGCATTTTCTAGTGGTAAAAAAGGTAATCTGAGCATTGACTCACAAAAGATTAATTTGGCGGGTATTAATAATCCCAAGGTTCAATATGTTTTGTTAGGTTAAGAGAAAATAACTATGCCAATAAATTTTTATATGTTTGATATTTGAAAATATGTTGTGTTAGATTCTGTGATAGTACGTTTACATTTAACCGGATTTCGTTAACCCAGTGAGTTTAACCCGGTAAAAAGTTCTAATGTATATGCCGTTTGAGAGAGGAAATTAGGTGTAAGTTATAATGAGGTAAGTGTGTTTGGTTTTTGGGGCCCTTTCAATAATCGTTTAAAATATGGACAAATGGGTCAAGGAAGGGGGGAACTTTAAAATCAAGTTCCCGTGTCATGGATGTATGGTGTTTATGTTTTTTGTGTTGTTTGTTTGTGATATGATCCGGTTGATGGTGGGTTGATGGTGGCAAGGGTTGAGAATTCCCTCTGACAAACAAATGTTCCCAAACTGAGCTAGCATGGAACCCCCACCATAGCGCCGCATTAGGCTTGAATGTAACAAATGTTTTATAAATTGTAATTATATAACTGGTAGCAAGCTTTATAAATTGATATTTATTTTTAACGAAAAAATTGTACTCGTTGAAATGATTTTTATATTTGACGGTAATAAAAAAATAATAATTTTTAACAGTTAAAATTTAACGTTTATTTGTTCCGTTGAAAAATAAATTGTTAAAATGGATATTTTAATATAGGTCACAACATAATTGGTATTATATAATTAATTTGATATTACTTTTAACTGTTAAGGTCCCTGAAATGTTAAGGACGCTAGACATACAAAAATGTACAGACATACCAACGATTCTTTGAAGGTGTTGACAACGTAATTAACTTAATTAATAGTGATGAAGCGTATAAAAAAACAAAAATATATGTAAATGGATTAATCAGCTAATTCAATTAGTAATCTCTGATCAATTTCCCAAACGATTATCGTTTCGATGCTTTAACAGTTACAAATCTCTGAGTAAGAAATGAATATCAATTTCGTGACAAGAGAAAATTTTATTAATGTACAATATCTTAATGTCATTAACTGAATTTAGTTATTTTCTAGAATAAGTGACTCACAGATATAAGCATTGTATCTTATTTTGAATTTATAATTAAGTTAATAACAATTCACAAGAAAACTGAAATACAATTCTGCTATGGAATTATACTAAAGTTGCTTTTACAAGATAAAAGAATTGCTCTTTTTATGCAAAAAAACTGATGCATTAGAAGTCATGGAATATTTGTAAGTATAACGGTTTTAGAAAAAGCGACATATCCGGTATAGTTTTTGCACATTTAGCATAGTCATAAATACCTAAAAAATATACTAATCCATGTTTAATAAGCAGTCGAACAAATTGTCTTAGCTTATAACAAAATTTAAATTTCCCGATTGTAATGTTTGTGTGTGCGAGCGAGTGTGTGTTACACCCATATCTGCATTTATTAATGTCACAAAAGAGTAAGTAACTAAAAGCAGCAACAACAACAACCGTTGTAAATCAAATCGGTATAACAATTGAGCGAATATCAATATCGGCACAAATATAGTTTACTACGTGATTAATTGATAAAAACCAATCGATCGATCGATTGAATCCCCCACCAAGCGCATACACACAAATAAACATACGAATTAGCTTTTATGGTTTGACAACTATGATATTTTCCACGATCGTTCATTTGTTGTAAATCAACCGAATTCCATGAAAGTGACTTCGTCATTGTCATCACATTCGTAGTACATTTCTGCAAACAAACACAGGCGAGACTATGAGACTACTGCATTATGGTGGCTCGTCAAATGTCGTGCAAATCACTTCTACTATTGGACAATGGGTCGAAATGTGAAAAAATTGTATACGGTAATGATATTTGACTCTATATTATCTATACTAATAATTACTCTACTAGTGATTGACTGACTAATTGACAGACTTAACGAATTATCAATGCGCAGACGAAACTGAAATTCGGGGTGAGGGTCACTCTTAGTCTGAAGGTGTCAGATAAAGCTATATAAAGCCACTGATGGAGTGTAAGATAAATGTACTAAAGGGGGCTTTTTAAAATTCGACCTATAAGTATCCGAAAAGTACTAAAATGTTCTAAATTTGGTACACATTTGTAGCATGTGATCGTATACAGCGAATCAAGATTGAGATGCAGGGTAGATATAAGGAGGTGGTTTGGAAAATTACTATATATTACTATAATTGGGACAATTTTAATTTGGAGGTACGGTTGGAGATGGAATTCTGAAATATGAAATTATCATTACGTAGTTTTGGATTTTTTACTTTTGAGTACGAAAAGTACTACATCGTACTATATAATTGGTACAACATGGATTTGGGTGAATCGATGAAACTGTAACAGTGAAATTTGGAAATAAGATTACAGTTGGACTGCAGGATTGGGGTATGGGTGTAGTTTTGGAAATTCATGGTTTTGGGTAAACCGATAGGGGTGGAATCTTGAAATTTAAAGGTAGGATCACTGTCGGGTGTAAATTGTGCTATGAATAAGTTTTGGAAACTAATATGGTTCATTGGTTGTATGATATAGGTAGTTTTGAAAATTCGTCCTTATGTGTACTAAATTTTTTACAATTTTGGAATCCTAAAATTTGGAGTTAGGATCATTGTTAGGGTGTATGATTGGGGTATATATGATGTTTTCCATTCGTTCGAGACTGGATTATCAAAACTACGTTGTGGGGAGGAACCAGAACTACCGGACCGATCGTCCTATCTTCGGTCTTGATCTAAATTTTGTAAAAAAAAATATTGATGACAAACGGTGTGGACCGATATCTTCCAACATTAAAAGCCTTGGTCATTTTAATGCTTGGTTTAAATCAGATATCCGTTCGCATTATATTATATAATTTATTTTCGGCAAAATTTTGGCAATTTTGTACCAGAGGTACCAGAAGGAGTGGACCGATATTCACCATCTTCGAACTTGATTAAAGTTCGGAAAATATATTACGATGTACAAAATTTGATGAAATCGGTTATTGTAAGCGCCATCCAGTCGGAGAGACGAACGGACATTTTTAAATCAAATTTTTACAAAGAAACATATGTTCTAAAACCAATATTCAATATTTCAATGAGGAAAATATTTGCCGTAGCAAAATTCTAAAAAAAAATACCCAAAAATTGATCGGGAATTTTATATAGGGTCATGGTAAATTGCGACCAGGTGATAACGAAATAGGTTGGATATTTGGGTAGGAGCTTCAACATACCGAAAATGTAACATGAACTTTGGATGATCTCTATGTCGAAACATGGACGTATTATATATTAAATATATTCAAGAAAGAATTACTTTACTCACAGGTCCTATTAAACTATTGGGACTACACGAAAATAGGATTAATATTTTAATTTGTAATGAGAAGATGTTCTACCCGATGTGAATCCCCAAAACCAAGTTACAGCTAATTTGGTTGAAAATCTTGCCTAATATATGTGGGAGCTAGACCAATACGTGGACCGATGTTGACACTTTTTTGAAAGACATATTTTCTAAACAATCCAAATCTAATCCTAAATATCAAATTACAGCTAATTCTGATGAAAAAATTTTAAAATCCACAAAATACCTAAAATTGGGCTCATATTATGTTAAGAAGATTTGTCACTCAATGAGAGGGGTTGTAGCACGATATAGCCCATCTTCGAACTTGTTTGCATGCAAAATTTTCGCACCCTATCTAAATTACTTCGGAAGATAGCGTGAACAAAAAAGACAGACTTACGTGGATAGACGTCTTAGAATTTTATCCTGATAACGAATAGAGGGTCGGAACAAAGTTATTATAGCTGCGGTCAAAATAATAGCAGCGTAAGGCATTGAAATATTCCTAATGAAGAAAACCATGTTCTTCTTTTGTAATCGCGTAATGTTTTCTGTTCAAATTATATTTTGTTGCACAACATTTGGTGCGTAATCCTGCTTTACATCGGTGTTGCATTAAATCGAGCAAGTTATTGCATCTTTCGCATGGACTTTTTAGTCAAGCTTTTTAACCCTTTGAGCCCCGATTTTTTCCGTAATCATAGAACAATTTTCTGTTTACAGATTTAATGCCACTATCCTAGATAGGATATGGACAAAATTTGACATCGCATCGAATGCAAGGATGATTCGAGAGATACAGTACATTCTTTCTGAAAAATAAAAGCCCAATATCAATAAAACCAAATGCAAAATCGACGAAAAAATCATTTTAAATTATTCTCTATATTCTGTTTTAGAAGAATAAAAAATAATTCTGATGGCAGAATTCGTACATTTTGAATACGAAGCGATTTAAATAATTTGGACTGTATACACAAATTAGTACTGTACACATTTTTGCCCTCATCTCTATATTAAAAAGCTCATAACTTTGCCAAAAATTGGAATTTTTAGTTTTTTCTTGTGATATGTGTCGTCCATAATCAGGTCTTGACATATTAAATCCAAAGAATGTATATCTACTAGCTGTATAAGAAATATAGCTCTAAAACATTTTGTTGCCTGCGGCAACATTGGGTCATATAGGGTTAAATGTCACTCCATAACTAATTATTATTCTTGGAATTATCTATGACTACCTTCTTTTTGAAATGACACCACAAATTTTAATTGAATTTAGATACGGTGACTGCGCGGGCCCTTCTATAATATCTATATTGCTGTCCTGAAACAAATGTTTTGCTAATTGACTGGTTTGCGTTGGATCATTGTCCTGTTGAACCATAATATGATGTAGCATTGGACCGCACCCCCGAAATTTAATCCTGTATACTTTGCTGAAGGGTACAACAACTATATAACGTGTATTATTTATTAGTAGATCGGTATTACACACACGCGATCACCTTATCACTCTTCACATTATTTATTTTACCAACCCATTGTGCGGCGGATGAAAATCAAAGTTTTTACAATGGCAGAGCAGTAGCAGCATTTGGGTGATATGCCTGTCGCAAGATATGGATGTTTGTTCCATTGTTAGAAACGAACGATGGTGAGTATCGCATATCCATGCAGTGTATTCGGTTCAAATCCAAATCCACACTCAATTGTTTTATACTATGTTGAGTTAATTCGTGAGTCTGTTCATTCATTCATATATTTCGTCGTTTTGTAGTTCGGAAATTTCTTTCACTTGTTGTTGTTATTGGTTTATTGTGTGTGCGATTTTTTGCTAATTATTTTTATATTTTCGACGCTGTGTGTCTGCGGCCAGAGTTCTGCCAACGTTGGCGGCTAATTCCGACGTTATAACGTTGCCGTTGCGTTGTCTTTAACAATGCGAATTTTCATCGTAAACAGTTTAATTCGAAAAGCCAAAGTGCGCGCATCTTAACTTGAAAAGTTCTTAAGCCTTTTGCAAATAAAAAATTATAAACAACACAACAAAATTAATTAACAACCGTATTATTGAAGTGTGAAAGCCAAGTTAAATAAAATTTGGTTTTAGAAAAAGTAAAAAAAATATAATATTTTTTTTATAAATAGATTGTGGATATTATTTAGAGAATTGTAACATATTGTTTTTTAAGTGATAACAATTTTTTGCAGAAAAACGGTAAGTTAACTATTTAACACCTTAATTTGTGTTAACTACTATATTACGCTCAAACGACAGATAATCGTTTTATTATTAGTCTATTTTAAATAAACAAAAACATTCAATTTATTTGTTAAGATGTGTTAATTATTATGTTAACTAAAATAAACAAGCACTATAGAATAAATACGAATATTAATTATGAAAAATAACTGTAATTTGTATTATGTTTACTTTGCAAATATATTACCAGCGTTTATTTTAAATTACAAATTTAATTGGATGTACATTAATTAAATAAACCTAAAAAATAAAAACAAATGCGGTGTTAATGTTATATCACATGTTTTGTAAATTCACAGCGGATTTTTATAATTTTTCATTAAAATAATCCAATATTATTTTTTATACAAAACATATTTTTTAAATAAGTGGAAAAGTTACTGTATTTTTAAAATAACCCATGACTAGTGAGCTAACCGATTATCACCAATAGACTTCATCCTTGGGTCAATAAAATTAAGCTTGCCAAATTTAATCTCAATTGGATACTAATTATGAGTTTTACTTAAAAAAAAATATTTTAAATCTATGCTCAAACGTTAATACACTCTGACACAAACTCGAGCTAATGTTTAGGGGGTGAAAAATTCTTTATGCGGATCAAAGCCTTGAACGTTCCAAATAGAATAGTGAGAAAGAATGATTACAATTCTCAAAATACCTAAAACGGGGATCGATATTAATAACACTGTGATACAAAACAAAACAAAAAATTTTTTCAGGGGTTCTAATGTACCAATTCTGTTTAGTTGGAGTCCCTGGACCACGAATATACCTTTGGTTTTTCTGGGTCACTTCGAAAATTAGTTTTATAACGGTAAATATAGGAAAAAGCGTGGTTCCATGGATTTTCACTTTGAAACGCGTATAACTTCTTTTCTTTATAACGGATTTATATTATTCTTTTTTTCATTCGAAGAGTAGAATTTTTTCTTTCAACCAAGATATATATTGGGCAAATCGGTTGAGGATTGGCTGAGTTACAGTGGTTGAAATGTAAAAAAATGCGCATAAAATGACAAAATTTATTTTTCTTCGGGCTGTACGAAGAAATTATGATATCAAGCCCTATAAGTTTTATTATATTATGGGGAAGACAATTAAATAAACTTTCGAAAATGAGAAAAATCAAAAAAAATCGGTTAAAAAATGGACGACTTATACACATTTTTGTATTGATTCTATGCATACTCTCTAAAGGAACTATGGGTCTATCTCGTTTCCTCGTTTCCACATTATGTTTGTAACAGACGAAAGAAAATGAGATAGACCCATAGTTCCTTTAGAGAGTATGCATAGAATCAATACAAAAATGTGTATAAGTCATCCATTTTTTAACCGATTTTTTTGATTTTTCTCATTTTCGAAAGCTTATTTAATTGTCTTCCCCATAATATAATAAAACTTATAGGGCTTGATATCATAATTTCTTCGTACAGCCCGAAGAAAAATAAATTTTTTCATTTTATGCACATTTTTTTACATTTCAACCACTGTAACTCAGCCAATCCTCAACCGATTTACCAAATATATATCTTGTTTGAAAGAAAAAAATCTACTCTTCGAAAGAAAAAAAGAATAATATAAATCCGATAGAAAGAAAAGAAGTTATACGCGTTTCAAAGTGAAAATCCATGGAACCACGCTTTTTCCTATATTTACCGTTATAAAACTAATTTTCGAAGTGACCCAGAAAAACCAAAGGTATATTCGTGGTCCAGGGACTCCAACTAAACAGAATTGGTACATTAGAACCCCTGAAAAATTTTCGTGTCGCACAGTGTAATTTTTGATAGTGAGATTGGACAGCCAATAGGAATAAAAAATATCAAATTACATCCAATACGGTTGAAAAAATTCCCAAAATACCGACGTGGGTCAATACTAATAATTTTTAGTGCCGTTATACGTGGGTTACCCTCAAATTTGGGTCCATATAAACAATTTTTAGTACGGTGACCTACAATATAAATTTACATCCATTTCAGTTGAAAATGTATCCAAAATACCGCTATATGGGGCTAGCCCGAAACTTGGGTCAATATTATTGTTTTTTGTACCGAGATGTGCTATAAAATAAGAACCCAAAATACAATATTACAGCCAATTTGGTTGAAAAACGTTTCCAAAATCCGCAAAATATCGAATACTGTGTTGTACAGTTATATGGGGCTAACTAGAAACTTCGGTCAATACTAATAATTTTTTGTACGAATATGTGTTATAAAATAAGAACTAAAAATTACAGGCAGTTCGGTTGAAAAATGTGTCCAAAACCAGCAAAATGTCGAATATTGGGGCGTTATATGGGGGCTACGCCAAAACGAGGACCTAAATATCCCTTTTGCAATACCAAACATCCCAGGAGTATTAGCAATGTCTGTGCAAAATTTCAGAGCTCTTTCTTAAATATTACGATCTCTATCGTGATTTCAACAAACATATGGATACGCACAAATCGGCATAGAATTTTATTCTGATCAGAAATAGGGCAAACGCACCTAATTCCGGCATGTACCAATAGTCGGCATCTGTTTTATATAAATTCATATAACTAAAAAATCCTATAACTAAATATGAAAAATACCTTGAATAATCTTCTATCTCTGTATAAAATTTAATCCAGCTAAGTGCATTTATTCAGTCAAAATGTGGAAAAAATATCCTCGGGATCATGAACGTTTAAAATGTGAAAATCTTTAAAGTGCCGACTATTGGTGCATTTACCCCTACATATATTTTGTGTGGTCTCCGGTGAATATTTCAATGTATTGTAAACGGAATGACAAATTGAATATACACTCCACCTTATATAATAAACAGTATAAAATGCAGGTCATTTGTGAGATGATAAGTCTAAAGTCATATTTCATAAGGGATATTAATTAAGTCGTTGTGCGAAACGAAAAATTGACTTTTGTGGCGTTTCACATCTTTTTCAATTTTTTACCCGATAATAAATTTCGTATAAATTGTAGTCTATGAAAAACTGTCGGACTCCAAAAGGAACCAGTAAGGAAAGTAGTAAAGTCGGACTGGGCCGATACCCTTCACCATTTTGGGTATATTCTACATATGTATCTTAAAAGACGTCGCCTTTTCGAAGAAACATTGACATGAAATTGAACGAACTTAAATATGTGATCTTTATCTATATCTAAACCGACTAACACCAATCCCTAAACATGTCATTCTGCAACCTATGCTAAATTTTGTAAATCGATTTAAAGCAAACTTGACACACGTATGCTGCACAGTTTAAAATTTAATCTCAATCAAACACCATTGATTATTTGGTGTAAAATAAACATGAATAAGTCGAAATTATATATGGAAGCTATGCTATATCTATATCTGAACCGATTTCAAGGAAGCTTGCCAGAGATTAATATATATTAATTTCAGTACGTTGTGTCAATCGGCCTAGCAATCGGGTCTTTAGTGCACAATTTACTTAAAATCGGACGAAAATAAATGTAGGAGGTGTTTGTAAATTTGATCCGATTTTCACGAAACTTTGCACACATCATTCTAGACGTAATTCAGTACGCTATACCAAAATCGAAAGTTATAGGGGACTTTGGTGCACCATTTACATAAAATGGGCCGAAAATATATATGGGAGCTATATCTAAATCTGAACTGATTTTCACGAAACTTTGCATATATTATTCTAGACTTAATTTAGTACGCTATGCCAAAATTCGTGCAAATCAAAAGATTTGCAGTCACTTTGGCGCACCATTTACCTAAAATCGGGTGAAACTATAAAAGGGAGCTATACCTAAATCTGAACCGATTTTAAGGAAGCTTATCACACGTCATTCTAGACTTAATGCAATACGCTATGCGAAAGTTCGTGCAAATCTAATGATTTTCAGGAACTTTGGTACATCATTTACTTAAAACCGGACGAAACCATATATGGGAGCTATATCTAAATCTGAACCGATTTTCACGAAACTTAACACACATCATTCTAGACTTAATTCACGTCGTTCTACATTTAATTCTGTACGCTGTGCTAAAATTCGTGCAAATTAAATGCTTTTCAGAGACTTTTGTTCACCATTTACCTAAAATCGGGCGAAACTATTTGGGAACTATGTCTAAATCTGAACCGATTTTCCCAATTTCAATAGGGTTCGCCCTTGGGCCAAATAAGTGACCTATGCCAAATTTCATCCAAATCGGATTATAAATGCGACCTGTACTTTGTTCACAAAAATACATGGACGGACGGACAGACGGACATGCGTAAATCGACTCAGAAAGTGATTCTATGCATATTCTCAAAAGGAACCATGTGTCTATCTCGTTTCCTTTTGCCTTTTACAAACATATCCACAAAGACATAATACCCTGTACCACAGTGTGGTGAAGGGTATAAAAATTTCTCCCCATGTGAGCCCAAGATATCAAATTTGAATCAATTTCCAAAAAGTTCTAAATTCTCAAACATATGTAGCTACCCGAAACATAAGCCAATGCTGAGAATCTCTGTGAGAATCCAAAATTTAAAATTATAGCCAATTCGGTTGAAAAAGTCCCAACAATCTTTAGTATGGGAGGTTGTATATGTGCAGATTCAGATAAAGCAGCAAAGACCCTATGTATGTCCGATTGAGCCAAAATGTTCCACATCGTACCGAATTAGAAAAGAATAATGTGTGTTAAGATTCATTGATATCGGTTCAGGTGTAGATATAGCTCTCATTGGACTATATGTAAACGGTGCACGCAAAACCCAATGTCTGTCCGTTTGAGTCGAAATTTTGGACATTATACCATATTAAGTATAAAATAATATATTAAATTTATTATATGGTATCATATAGTCTACACCGTCCGACATTGGTTATGAGCTTATTAGTGAATGCAAATTTTCCAAGAAAAAAACATTTAAGAAAATGCTTTTAGCCACAATCTATATCCAATTTTTCCAAGAAAAATCATTATATATAATGTTTTCAGTCACAATTATGCGTACTAATATTAATAAATTGTTATCTGTAATTTTATTTTTGTAATCGGTCTCATTAACCACAAATGCGCATTTCAAGTGTTTCAATTCCTTGAACTTAAGGACTTTGATCATGTTTCAATATCTAATGTGGTCACATTTTATCAACAGTACTCGAAATGGATTTAGGTATAAATGCAGCATTCAATACAATATATCTTCAGTCAGCAATTGACATTTATCTCCAGCATTAAATAGGAAGAAATACAGAGGAAGCAACCTAACCAACATGAACCTGAATTTCTTGAAGTTACTGTTTGTTCTGGCAATGATTATTGGAATGGCATCTGCGGGTAGATCAAGATCCAGATCAAAGTCACCAACGACTACACGACGACCAACCACCACAACAACAATGCGAATTGTACCAAAACGTATAGAAGATAGTCCATTCTATAAACCATACAAGCCATTGGGATAATAAGGGCATATTTTGTTTTACATATTAAAACAAAAATTTCAATAAATGAAATGCTTTAATAAAAACCCAAAATACTTTATCATTTCCTTCAAAAACTTGGAAAAAATATTCTTTAAAAAGTTCACGCCTTCCTGGATTGTCGTTAAGAAAATATTCTTTAACAAAAACCTTGTTTGGTCCTTCAGAAAATATCCTTTAAAAAATCCACGCCTTTTTGGACCTTTCAGAAAAGTATTCTTTAACCAGTAAGGAAAGTAGTAAAGTCGGACGGGGCCGACTATATGATACTTTTCACCACTTTGGGTATATTCAACAGATGAATCCTAACAGACGTCGCATTTTTTAAGGACCAGTAAAATGAAAAATTATCCTCTATGGGCAACCGATACTAAATTTTTCATTTGGTCAGATATAGAATCTATACCTAAATGTGAACCGATTTCAGGAAACATAACACACATCATTTTAGACCTAATTCAGTAACCTATACCAAATTTCGTGCAAATCGAAAGACATATAGGCACTTTGGAGCCCCATTTACCTTCGATCGGACGAAAATATATATGGCAGCTACATATAAATCTGACCCGATTTTCTCGGAACCTGGTACACATCATTCTACACCTAATTTTTAGGCTGTGTCAAATTTCGTACAAATCGAAAGATATATAGGGACTTTGGTGCACTATTTACCTAAAATCGGTCGAAAATATATACGGGAGCTATATCTAAATCTGAACCGATTCTCAGGAAACTTAGCACATATCATTCTATACCTAATTCATTACGTTGTGCCAAATTTCATGGAAATCGAAAGATATATAGGGACTTTGGTGCACCATTCACATTAAATCGGACGAAACTATATATGGTAGCTATATCTAAGTCTAGACCGATTTTCTCAAAACTTGGCAGACATCACTCTAGGCTCAATTCAGTACGTTATGCCAAATTTCGTGCAAATCGAAGGATATATAGAGACTTTGGTGCACCTTTTGCATGAAATCGGACGAAACTATATATGGGAGCTATATCTAAATCTTGACCGATTTTCACGAAACTTGGCAGACATCATTCTAGACTCAATTCATTACGTTATGCCAAATTTCGTGCAAATCAAAAGATATATAGCGACTTTGGTGCCCCATTTACATGAAATCGGACGAAACTATATATGGGAACTATATCTAAATCTGGACCGATTTTCTCGAAACTTGGCAGACATCACTCTAGGCTTAATTCAGTAGGTTATGCCAAATTTCGTGCAAATCGAGATATATATAGGGACTTTGGGGCACCATTTACATGAAATCGGACGAAACTATATATGGGAGGTATATCTAAATCTGAACCGATTTTCTCGAAACTTGGCAGACATCACTCTAGGCTTAATTAAGTAGGTTATGCCAAATTTCGTGCAAATCGAGAGATATATAGGGACTTTGGGGCACCATTTACATGAAATCGGACTATATATGGGAGGTATATCTAAATCTGAACCGATTTTCTCAAACTTGGCAGACATCACTCTAGGCTTAATTCAGTAGGTTATGCCAAATTTCGTGCAAATCAAGGATATATAGGGACTCTGTTGCATTTACATGAAATCGGACAAAACTATATATGGGAGCTATATCTTAATCTGGACCTATTTTCACGAAACTTGGCAGACATAATTCTAGGCTCAATTCAGTACGTTTTGCCAAATTTGGTGCAAATCGAAGGATATGTAGGGATTTTGGTGCACCATTTACATGAAATCGGACGAAACTATATATGGGAGCTATATCTAAATCTGGACCGATTTTCACGAAACTTGGCATTCTAGACCTAAATGATAAGGCTGTACCAAATTTCGTGCAAATCGAAAGATATATAGGGACCGTTTACATTAAATCGGTTAAATATATATATGGGAGCTATATCTAAATCTGAACCGATTTTTTCCAATTTCAATAGGGTTCATCCTTGGGCCGAATAAGTGACCTATGCCAAATTTCATCCAATTCGGATAATAAATGCGACCTGTACTTTGTTTACAATTTAACATGGACAGACAGACGGACAGACGGACATGCATAAATCGACTTAGAAAGTGATTCTATGCATATTCTCAAAAGGAACCATGTATCTATCTCGTTTCCTTTTGCCTGTTACAAACATATGCACAAAGACATAATACCCTGTACCACAGTGTGGTGAAGGGTATAAAAAGGAAAATATTCTTCATTCGGTCAGACAGGTCATCTCAAAAATGACCTCCAATAACCGCAAACAATGATACAACTTCAGAGTTAGCAGCAAAAAACAGAAAAACATCAACTATATCGAATTTGTCCTTCTGGGTGCTTAATATATTCATTAAGGGCTTTCATCCCCATAATTTTCCAAACCCAGACCATGAGCTCCATTTTGTCAAATAGTGTTATTTATGAATGTATCCATCTGCCTTGTTTGTCATACAAATTGTACTTTAATCTATAAAAATATTAAAATTTTAAAATATTGATGTTAATTCAATACTATGTATATCTTAAAAAATCATTTAAATTCTAAAGTGGGATATGGTTGTAACTGTAACTACTAACTATATAATTGTAAAGTGGCTTAACTAAACTATAATGCCAAACGTCCTAGGATTTATTTAAGGGAACCTCCCCTCATTCTCGATTTTAAATTTTGGCCATTTTCAAAACGCTGACAAATGATCGTGCATTATATTGAGGACTTGTAACTTTGCATATATGTGCTTCTTTTCGGCGGCGAAAATTTCAACTTCAAATGTCTGAATTCAAAAATTCCAACGGCAATATTACTTATCCTAGTTAACTAAATGGCGGACCTATGAAATATTTTGGAAAATTCCCCATGCTTGACCACAAACTAAGTTAGAAAAAAGGAAGATCTTGACGGAATAAATTTATCCTAGTTCATACGATATATATGTATGTACCGTGTTAAAATTTGGAACGGATTAGATTAATAGTTTTTGAGTTATCGTTTATTCGCAGAAACACTGTTTGAGAAAAACACGTTTAAAGTTTGTGTAGTTAAAAAATGAAATTTTTTGGAACGGATTATGGGGGTTCCATTAAATACATGTGCTCAACACCAAATCGCTCTCTGAAATATATGTATGTACTATAATTTCCACAGATTAACTGGGAATGTTATTTATCACTTAAATTTTAATACAAATAAAATAAATTACATCATTAAAAACTATAAACTTCAGCATAAAAATAAGTATACACTGGTTATTTTAAAATTTTACATCAATATATTTAGATTAAAATATACAAAACCGCAAGGAAATTATAAAAGAATAAGTTCAGAAATAATCTGTGGTTTTGTAAAATATATATTCGCCTACAATATCATCAACACCTTTTTAAGTGCGTGGTCGGGGTTTCCTTCCGTCTAAATCTGTAATGTTTGTATGACCCGTTTCCCAACATGCCACTCGCGCATTTGCAGCAAGACCTGTATAAATTAAAAATAAAATGTGTTTTAAGTTTTCAATTTTCTCACATATTCTAAGCGAACAGTTCAACATCATTAACTTCAAAATCACAATTTTTGATATATGCCAATCATGTAGCATCTGGGCGATATTTGTAAGAATTAAGCATTATAATCGCCTTCTATAAGGCATTATAATCGACTTGTGTATAATTACATCTGCCATTGTATTAAATTTTAATACTAATCTCTAAAAGTATGTATTTCTATTCAAAATGAAGGAATTTATTTCATATACTAATGAACTACCCCAATCAGTCACTTAAAAATACATTAAGATCCCCTTTAATCAATCAAATACAATTGAATTGTACAATTTAACGTTTTATAGATCAATTTACTTTTGCTACATTGTAGCATTTTAAATGTTAGTTGTGTGTTTGCGTTTTCTATCTAAGATATGTATTTCGAATTTTATCTATCTTCATTACAGTCATTTGATTAGATTTAATGATAAGTTACATGTGTAATTTAAAAAAAGTGTGGTAAATTTTGAGAGGTTATAATATTTAACGTTTCTTATTTAATACTTTTATTTTAATTCGGTGCATTAATTTAAATGATTAATTATACAGTGCAGCACTAAAATCTTGAACCAATCGGGACCAAAATCTGAAAACTATGGTAGAAGTAGAAGAATGGCAGAAGAATTACACGCAAATGTTTTTGTTTTAACCTGATTTTAAGTCTTTCGAAATGGGGTGGATTTTCAAAAAATACGCACTATTTATCACGCAAACTACTCGAAATATTGATTTTCACTCTTCAGCAATGTTTTGCCCCTTAATAAGATCTACAAACTTAGCTTTGAGATAAAATGCAAAAAACAACTAGGTCATACTCAAAATTGCACACCTGTCAAAAAACATAAATTTTAAAAGCTTTTCAAAAATTTAGATCTTTTCTTTTTCCCAATTTTAATGGTCGTTTACATTTAACCGGATTTGGTTAACACAGTGGGTTTAAATTTTCAATTCCTTTGAATATATGCCAAATAAATCCTCATAAAGTAGGTTAACCCGGTAAAAAGTTCTAATGTAAATGCCGTATTAGATTATATTTGTCGGAGACCCCATAAAGTGTATTCGGTGCCTGAAAAAATAATAGAAACAAATATAACATCGTAGATTGGACGATTTTTTCTGAATGGAAAGGCGGTTTTTAATTTGGCACATTAATTTGAAGTTATATTTAAATTTTTTCCTACTTCCGTTTCATGATTTTCCATACATAGTGATAAAAATGTCACGTGTACATGGAAACAAGTAAAAACTTAATTAAGTTCGGCGTACCACATGGAATTACTTAAGTCGATGGGAGCTATACCAAACCGTAAACTGGCATTGATAATTGTTGGTACGAATATTTGACACCTCATAAGAATTTGATAAAACAAATTAAACAAAATACCGAATAATGGGTGTAATATTATGGGAGCTACCCGGAAACTTTGGCCAATATTGATAATTTTTGGTAGGGAGATTTTTTATTCAGTGACAATCCAGAATATAAAATTAAAGCTAATTTGGTTGCAGCACAAGTACAAGCTCCCCAACATACCGATGTTTAGGATGTAGCTTTATATGGGGGATTCCCAAAAAATATTTGTATTCGAAACAAAATATCAAATTAAAGCAAATTCAGTGCATATATATATATAGGCCCTGGAATAAATAAACAAAAAATATTTTTATCCAAATTGGTTGAAACATTTCTTAAAAAATTGGCAACAAGAGAAGACTAAGACATGAAAGTTCCCCAAAATACCGATCTATGGGGTGTAGCGATATATGGGGGCTTCCTTAAAATATTGACTATTGATTACCTATCACAATCCAAAATAACAAATTACAACCAATTAGGTAGAAATATGTGCCCAAAACCACCAAAATACCGAATATTGGGGAGTATCGTTATATGAGGTTACCCCGAAGAGAGAGAGAGAGAGCCAAAGTGAATCCAAAATTACAAATTACAGCTGATTCTGTTGAAAAACGTGGTTATGGGGGCTACCCTAAAACATGATTAATTTGATATCCAATGAGAACCACATGTAGCAAATTACAGTCAATTCGGTTGATATAGCAAAAACGTGAGCCAATACACCCCATTGGCAATACCAACCATCCTACGAGTAATAGCATTGCCACTGGAAAATGTCAAAACTCTATCTTAAATATTGCGATCTATATCGTGATTTCAACCGACAGACGGACATGCATATATCGACACAGAATTTGGTTCTGATCATGAATATATGTATATACTTGATGGTGTCTCCGGTGAATATTTCGAGAAGTTGCAAACGGAATGACAAATTTAAGAAACAAAATATAGTCATATAACTTACCCTCAGCCTTATGGTTAATGAAGACAAAAATGTGTCTCATCGAAATATTGGTTTTAGGTCCCATGTTTCTTTGAATCTACTCAAACCATAGGCTGAGGATATATATCTGTCGGCAAAACCTATTGGCACTTTTTTACTTGTTTTATTCTACGTTTGAAAAATCACCTCAATATACAAAATAAAGGTCCAAATGTACCCGAAATTGCTAGAACTATTAAAAATCACTAAATTTTTCTTAAAATAAACATTTGAAATAAAAACTCAAAAGTTTGGAGTTCGTCTAAAGGAACAAAATTTGGAATAGCGTGCTGAATTAAGTCTAGAATGATGTCTGTTAAATTTCGTAAAAATCGGTTCAGATTTAGATATAGCTCCCATATATATTTTCGTCCGATTTTAGGTAAATGGTGCACCAAAGTCCCTATATATCCTTCGATTTGCACGAAATTTAATATAGCGTACTGAATTGGGTCCAGAATGATGAGTGGTTAGTTTCGTGAAAATCAGTTCAGATTTAGATATAGCTCCCATAAATATTTTCGTCCGATTTTAGGTAAATATTGCACCAAAGTCCCTATATATCCTTCGATTTGTACGAAATTTGCACAGCGTACTGAATTAAGTCTATAGTGATGTATGTTAAGTTTCGTGAAAGTCGGTTCAGATTTCGATATAGGTCCCGTATATAGTTTCGTCCGATTTGACGTAAATAGTGCACCAAAGTCCCTTCATATCCTTAGATTTTCACGAAATGTTGTAATGTGTGGTAAGTTTCTGGAAAATCGGTTCAGCTTTCGATATAGTTCCCACATATACATATATATTCGTCCGATTTTAAATCTACCCAAATAAAAATAAATTTAGCATAGGTTGCAAAAAGACATGAGCATATTGGATACACATTGTAAGGATACATATGTACAATATATCCCAAGTGGTGAAGGGTCATATAGTCGGCCCAGTCCGACTTTACTACTTCCCTTACTAGTTTTTAATTAATTTCGCTATAAAGGCTCCTCCTAATTTAAAATTGCCTCACAATGGTGGTTATCAAAAAATATGTGCGGAACAAAACACTACCTTCAAAGAAAAACATAATAGCTTTCAAGCCAAAATTAAATTTCGAATGTTTTGTAAATTAATAAAATTGATTATTTCAGTTAGCAATAAAATCTGTATCTCTTGTATGCATTTTTTTATTTATTAAAAAAAATCAAATATATGTCATTTATTTTTGTACTCCATTACACAAATTACATTGAAAACTGATTAACATATGAAAAACATAAACTTTTTACATTTCGATACAACGTTTTCAAACATTCAAATGAAGATAAAGCTGCAGCGCGTGTTTAAGCGGAAGGTGTAATGTGAATCACATTTCTTTTGAAATAACCTGCTTTGAAAATGTAATAAATGAATGAGGTGGTGATAATAACGATTAAAATGTTAATAATAAAATATTCGAAATATATATGAAATATACTTACGGATAAACATACATTTTACACAATGAAAGAAAATACATTGTCTTTAACGTTGATTAAATATAACACTAAAAAAAATATTATTTCTTTATTCCTGAGTAGTGTTCCTTTATCATGTGTGAATTTTTCAAAACACTATGATTTTATGTATTCTCCAAACTCATTTTAATATAATTATATTTCTCACCTATCATTGATGACATGAATGAATCAAAATATTATTGATTCATATCACGTGCTCCAGATAATGTCAAATTAAAAACAATTAAAATATTTGATTAGTACAACAACATTTTGAAACACTTAATATTGAATCAAACACATCAGATCACTTACTTTTAATTTAATGCAAACGAACACTAATTCGATTCTCACCAGCGAGACATTTAACAGACATTCATGCATACATTTAAACATACATACATTTTTAATTACAAAAGATGATATTTAATGTGATTCAGTACATTGACTTATTTTGTTTTGATTGAGTTATAATGAGGTTACCTGGATGATGATACTACATTTTCAGTTAAAAAGGATATGTTTATTATTTTTTAATTTATTGTTTTATAATTTATGTAATTAAGGTGTAATATTCTAAAGTCATTTTGATATACTTATATACGTTAAGAAAGTATAAGTTTTAATCATTATAATATGTACTCAATTATGTGGAAGAAGTCATGGGAAATGTCTATTGTGTTTGTTATATGCCTAGAATAATCCAGAGACCAAAACATTTATTAACGAGTTAGTTACTTATATTACTTATATTCGAAATAGTTTTCAAGCCTATATTATATATTTACAACCATTTGAATATTCTCGATTTTAAATTTCGGGGATTTTAAACCGGCTGGCAAAAGAACGTACATTATATTAAAGACTTGTAACTTTCAATAAATAAATTTGAAGACTTAAAAAATAAGAAAATTAATTGACATTATTTTGTTTGGGTTTGGATTTTTTTTGTAATTAAAGAAAAGTCATTCTTTTTGACGACGGACATGATTATCGGCCACTGGAACATTTAAATCCAAAAATTCCGACGAGATTCGAAAGATTACATATCTGTCTCTTGCATAAACTAAGATTATTAACATCACACAAAATTGTACAAAATGGCGGTCCTATGTAATTTGACCACAAACCCAGTTAACAGAAACAATGAAGATCTTGACCCAGGGACGTACGCAGGTTCGGCTTATAATTGTGGCCTATACAGCGACTTAAAAACACACAAAATTACGGTTTCGGTTCACATTATCCCCTAAATTATAGGTGTTGTCCTTGTTTATAAACGGATCCTCATGTAAACATTCAAAGCGATCAGGTCGAAATTTACGTCCTTTAATGTGGTAATGGTAAACAATATCAGAATAAGTAGACCTCTGTAAACCTCCTTCCCACGTCCGAGTACATAGAATAATATAATTAGTATCAATGTAAAGGTCAATAACTCCTTCTGATTATACTGTCAACTTCTCCATAGAATACAATTAAACAAATAGTGACATCTTTTCATTGGTCTTTTCTGTTTTGAAACATACAAGTTGGTTCTCAATTTCAGTTTACCCACAAAACTGGACGAAGCGAGTGAATTACTTCGCGCAATATTTATTTTAAATATTTGGATTTATCTATTTCGATTTTCTATAGGAAATGAATGGAGTTTTGATTTAGCTGCCTTCTACATAGCTGCACTTTCTATTTAGCTGCCCAAAATACAATTCTGAAAAATCGTAGAAATCACGTTTCAATGTTGTGTATAATGTTTTCAGTGACAAAAATATGTCTCATCGAAACATCGGTTAGATACACCAAATCCGTTTGACAATTGGAATTGATTTAGATTTGTCCGTCCATCAGGCTGCCAAGACAACTCTCGAAAGGAGTAACCGATCTCTTCGAAACGTTCCACACCATAATTTTTTTTCCAAACTTAGATCAAGTTCGATGATAGGGAAATAAAGGTCCACTGCGTCTGGTAAAATCCAACAAAATGATCAACATTTTGTTAAAAATTATTTTTTGCTCAACCTAGTAATTTATCCATAATGGGGCAAGACAACACACATTTTTAAAATATTTTATGAATCGAAAGGAACATACATTCAAACTTTGTACATAATAATGTTTTTACCAAACCCAGATCCAGTCCGAAAATAGGTCTATTGGTACACTTCTTCTGAAAATGTATTATTTAGCGAATTATATCTTTGCACATCGTAATATTTTTATCAAACCTAGATCAAAGATGGGCCCCATCGATTCACTCCTCCTAGTAGTACCTCTTTAAAAAAGGACAAAAATTTAAAAAAAAATTGTAAATACAATATCGAGAGAATGGAATGTCGGATTTGATGCCAATTTTGCACATCGTAATATTATTTTAAACAAGATGAGGCTCGAGAATGGGATCCATCTACTCCTTCTAGTGCCTTCGTAAAATCTTTTTTAATACTAGATCAAGCCGGAGGTTCCAGCCATAAAGGGTCGACATTTTAAAATCTCGTAAATTTCATATGAAGTTAATGATCGGTTCTAAGAGGCAACTTCCACTACAGATAGTCAACTTTTTGATCGAACTTGCTAGTGTCTTCGTAAAATCTTTTTTAATAGTAGATGAAGCAGGAGGTTCCAGCCATAAAGGGTCGTCATTTTAAAATCTCGTAAATTTCATATGAAGTTAATGATCGGTTCTACGAGGCAACTTCTACTACAGATAGTCAACTTTCTGATCATACTTGCGGACCTTATTAATAATACTAACCATAGATTGAGGACAGTTAATGGTTATATATTTCCATTACCGCTGGAACCAGTCCCATAACCATAATAACTTTGTCTTTTTTATTTTTAAATAAATTTCTAATTTATATTATGTTATCTCTCTATCAAAAGTTTTTTATAATCGATATATAGAAAAATTATTATATTTATCATTAACAAATATATTCACAATAATAATTTCGAGTTGTGTACACCCCAAAAAATTGAACAGGTGTGTAATACAAATATTTGAAATAAAACAATTTAATTTATTAATATGTCGGTATCATTTTCAATATTTTTTTTATTAGCTATTATTATTAATCTGACGACAATGGCGTGCAGTAAATATTTTAGTCTATGCAATAAAATAGTTTTATAACTCTCTTTCTGGCAGTAGATAAGACCATATCTACATTTCTAAATTTCTGAGGTTTGCAAGCGAAGGAGTGGAATTTTTAATTTTGGAATTTAAACTGGGGAAGTGCCAATTAAAAATCTAAGTATTTTACATCGAGTCGGCATTTCTTTTTATTATAATTGCCAAATTATAAGATAATAACATGCATTTTCGGTTAGTGTTCTTTTGTTGTTGTATATTAATTGAGCTTAATAAAATGAACAAATATTTCGCAATCTACGTCAGAGAATCACACCTTGACAAATAATAATTGTGGGTTGGATGGATGTTTTTATTGCAACTCATCATTTTAATGTGGTAGGTCAATGCGCCGGTCTTAGATTATTTTATTACCCTATTTTTGAGTAATGTGATATTTTATTCTGAAGATTGTTAAATAAAAAGTACAATATAGTGGTATAAAATATGGATATAAGTGGCAGGTTAGACACAATTTAAAATACGGGTAGTTAGAGAGAATACAGTAAATTAATTATTCATAAAAAATTATGCAAAAATTTTTTATAACCAAGTATTAAAAAAAGAATAAATTATATTGTACCGATACATCCTTTTTTCACAAGAACATATAGAATTCTAAAATTATCGGGTAAGTCTGAAAATATTGTGGAAACTCTTTTATTACTTGCAATTTAGGAAGTTTGGGTCCTTTTCTTTTTTCGAATGATTTAGGAAGTTTGGGAACCTCTATTAAAAATGACAAAGGAATTTTAATTTAATTTTAGCTAAAATTTACTTGCGTGTTTTCATTTTGTATTTATTTACTTGGCATACAAATGTATGAATATCAAAAATATAACAAATTAAAATAATTTTAAAAATAATGTTTTGTTGTTTTTGTAGACAGGTACTACCTTAAAATAATCTTTGAAATAAAACACACATTACTTTCTTCACACAGATACATTTGATACGCAACGTATCATCATTTTTAATTTTATAAAATTTAATTTACTTGACATATTAAACTTAATGATGACATTCGAGAATTTTTTGTTCACGGTGTTTGCAAGTTGGCTACATCATTGCATGTGCTTTCTAATTGGCCAGACGAGACCAAAATTCTCTCATCAAATAAAAGACCGGCAAAGCGGTTGTCATAAAAAATAAAAATAAAATATAATGCATCGTCTGCAAGTTCTTGGTGTGGGAAATGCATTTCAAGACACACGTACATACTCGTATAGGTATATTTTGACATGAAAAATGTTTTCTCTAAACGAATATGGGGCTATTATTATACTAAAAATAAAATTCTAATTTCCAATGATTGTCTGGAGTTTGAATCAGAATCGTTCCCTTTAATAGGATTAAAATTTAACAAAAATTGTCTTTAACAAAAATTGTATTCTAATGATTTGGAATTTGCCAGTTTGAGTGATTATATTCTTTTTAAATAAAATAATTTGGATTTGTGGGAAAAATTAGAATTTGTCTATTCCCAGTAGTTCGAGTAATTGGTTATGAACTAGTTACTTTACTAATTACCTGTTACTACCACTAGTTACCACATCATGCCCTAGACTGGTGAATTTAACACGGATATGTCATTGGGGAAGTCAATTGTCCCCTGCCTGCGTTACCAGTATACAGTAATTTCGGTAGTACTAAATGGCAGTACATTTTATTAGTGTCTTATATTCAGCTACTTCGGTAGATACAAAGTATAAACGAAATGCCTAGTTACATTTTTATAACAAAGTATTTTATAACTGTTTGGAAAATGTAAAATATTTTATTAATTATATCAAAATTTTTGTTGATATAATTCGAATCTACACTAATTAAAGAATGTCCCTACAAAATTTCAAGTGAAAATCTCAAGAACTCTTGAAAATATATCCGATTTATTGTGTCAGCATCAAGTGACGGCTAAAGGGCTTCTCAAACTTTAAACGAGTTTTTCTCTAAACATTTTTTTGCGAATGGCGGGCACGATAACTCAAAAACTAATAATCCAATTAGTTGGAATTTTCGGATTCCGATGTTCCAGTGAGGAGTTATCATGCCCGCCATCAAAAATAAGGACTTTTCTTTAATTACAAAAAACAACAACAAAACAATAACAACAAAATTTTGTAAATTATTTTTCTTCTCTTTTAAATCTTCAAATATATATGAGCAAAGTTACAAAACTTAACAAGCATTGGTATTGATTTACCAGCCCATTGAAAATCTTCAAAAATTAAAATCGAGAATGGGTGGGGTTCCCTTAAATTAATTCTGTACACATATCTAAATTCATTGGTATTTATTATAATAGATTATTGTGTACAACTGTTTGTATCCATCTGTAAATCTCCAATTCGGGTCCCTTTTATCACACTAGTGCTTTTCAAATCTGTCAGGCGATATATAAGTCTCTGAAGAGAAGATTGAGAATTAAAAATAACTAAAGTTAGAAGATTTTTATATGATCATCGAAAACTCAACTATCGAAAATCTGTAGAATATCTCTTGAGCTTGCAAATTTTTGTATCCTAAAGGAAACGAGATAGACACATAATTATTTTGAGGATCACTGTCAGTCTATGTAATATTGTAAACAAAATATACGTCGCATTTATGACTCGAATGTGGTAATTAAATTGGTGAAAGTCGGTTCAGTTTGAGAGAGATTCACCCGATAATTTTTGGATATTTTTTGTAAATAGTGCACCAAAGACCCTACGTTGTTTGATTGAATAAGCGGACACAAATGGTGGACACAGTAAGTCTATTGGTTCCAAATGTTAACACTTTATTCTGTACATACATAGCTACTTTATGAACGAGGATAAATGTAATCCGTCAAGATTTTCCACATTTTCTAAATAGGTTTATGGTAAAAATAGGAATTTTCCACAAAATTAAATCTCGAAAGTCTGCCATTTTGTTAATTTTTTTGCGATGTTTATAGTCGCGTGTACCCTTTTGAGTGTCGTTAAATTTTCAGATTCGGACGGGTTCAGATTTGAAAATATCCCCCATATATTTTCGCCCCATTTTATGTAAATGGTGCAAAGAATATTAGGAGCATGGTGTGTGTATATACATAAATTGTTTGTAATTCTGCTTGCCATACCTCAAAATAGTCGAATCCGCTTAATTGTAAACCTTTTAATGAAATCCGGTTAATTGAAAATTAATGCTTGAACCTAATTTTTTTTTAAATATTCACAAAAAGCTTATTTCTTTGAAATCAAATTCGTTTTAATGGCAATGTTAATTTCTGACTTAACTACGGTGATTTTTACATTTGATAAAGTTTTTTTTTGCCATAGGAAAATTTAAAACTCTACACTTTCTTTCAATTTTTAAATCAATAATAAAATAATGTTCTGTTTCAGAACCTGAAAAACTCTTCTATTAATAGAGCTGGCTTAACATGTAAAGGCAATAAGTTCCTATTTTACAATTTTACAGGAGAGACCAAAATAATAATTAAAAAACTAAAACTAAAAAATGTATATTTGTTCTTGAGGGTGGAAACGCATTAAAAAAATGTTGGGTATAAGCACAATTACATAAAAGTAATGACCAACGATCCAATTTTAAAAACAAATGATTTAAAATATCTTCTGACAAAAGGTTATTATTATTTAACCCGATCGCCTTCTCCATGTAAAAATGTGCGATGTTTGGGCCATAATTGCGGCCTGTGGAGCGTCCAGAAAACCAGACAAAAATTAAGTATTTGGTCCATTTCATCCCCTAAATATTAACCGATCTTTACCAAAAACAATAGGGGTCTTCATTGGCCAGAACCCATTCTACATGCAAAATTCCGTGAAGATTGGTCCATAACTGTGGCCTGTATCGTGTTTACAAATTATAACGGACGGACACACATGTCTAGATAGACTTAGCTGGTCGAGATATGACGATCGGTATACAAACTCTTGGGGCTGCACAAAGCTATAATACTCTGACAACCAAGTTTTGTAGGGTATAAAAAGTACATATTTCAATTATAAGTTGGAGACATGTATGTTCAAAAATATTTTGCAACAAAAACTATTTTATATACTTTCTGGTCGCGACATTATCTTGGTCTATGCACTTAAGTGTTTATCATTGTCGAATACATTTGTAATCGTTATTGTTGCACTACTAATGCGAGTGTTATAATGCCGTAATTATTATATTTGTACACTTTTATTAATGTTCAATAAGTAAACACACTTCAAATTATTAACGCAACATTTTGTATACACTATTTTATTTGAAAATATCAAGAATTGCCATAGTTAAATAAAGGTAACAAAAACCTACCTTTTTTAATTAATTTTTGAATATTTGGTTGTTTGAGTGAAATTATATATCAATCCTAAACTGTTTAAAATAAAATCAAATACCATCATTATTGAATTCCTCTTTTACCCCACTATTTGGTCATAATTAGAGCAGAAGGTTTATGAAATAAATAAATATTAGATATAAAGGTTACGATGACGCTGATTATGATTGTAATAGGGTGAACCGAAAATGGCGGTGAAATTTTTTAAATTGAATAAATCAAATTATTTGTGAACATGTTTTGTAGATTACAATTGTGAAATTTGAAGATTTTGAAAATCAATTCAAATTATTATATCCAAATGGCGCTTTAAATATATGAACAAATTAAATATTTCATCTTTTGCAGTATTTAAAATCATAGTGCACCCTAAATATAAAAAAATCAATATTTTGGATTTTGCATATTTTTGTAAAAATTACATATATTTTGGACAAATGTTGTTTCGTTTCAAACGGTATAAGTGAAGGTCTATTTCCTTCATTTACACTAATTTCTTAAATTTTAACAGCAACAATTAATTTTCAGTCGGCTAAAAAATTCATCAAAACCAAAAAATCCGAATTTTAATCATTATAAATGCTAACCTATGGGATGCATATTGTATTAATTTTTGTTTTTAATCCAATAATAACTAGATTTTACCAGTGTATTGATTAAAAAATTAAATCTAACCATGAAATATAAATAGATTTATGATTGACTAGAAAACCTATTTTTTAATTTTTATTTTATATTTAGCCTATTTGACATGTTTTAATATATGACTTGATAACCAATGTCCACTTTTATTCTTAACAAAATATCAAACTCGTTGGTATAAACGTGCCAATAATAATCAATTGGTATAAATCCATTGCACAGTGGTCATAACTTAATTATTGCAAAATATATTAAATAGATATAATAAATGCTCAGTCGAAAAATGGCGGAATTAGGAAATTTATTTCCACCACCAACGAAGTTCGAAAATAAGGAATAAAATGGATTGCTATGTTTAATGGGAATCTCTCGGGAAATTATATGTTCAAAAAACATATAATGTTTAAAATTTGGAACAACGTCCACCACGTGATAGGTTTTGTTTTATAGTACCCGCTTTTTGTAAAAAACACTGTTTCGAGAAATACGCGTTTATAGTTTGAGCAGCACTTGTGCCGTCATTTTATGCTGACACAATAAATCATATATATCAATGCCAAAAAAGAAGTGGAAATTTTATGTGGGGTTATATCAAAAGTGGGACCTATATTTTTACCGCACAAATGTGTACATAAGTCAGCCTTCAAGAACTCTGTATACCAAATTGCAGCTCCATGGGTTGGAAAGTGCGGCTAAAGTCTTAACAAGTGGAAAAGCTATGCCTAAACGTGCACCGATAAAGCCCAACTTCTGCCTGCAGACAAATGAACTTTTAAAATTATGGGGTTATATCAAAAGTTTAGACGCTATAGTGATTACAACAGACAGAAATGGCTATATTATAGAACTTTACGCTTCAAGAATATATATACTTTAAATTGCATTTCCATGGGTTGGAAAAGCAAAATTAATATACCCTCCATAATATGGTGGAGGGTATAAAAATACCGAAATGGTACCTTTTATTGGAGCAACCCGTAATCTAATATTATTAATTTTTTGTAGGAAGATTTTACACCCCATTAGAATTTTATAAATCAAATTATAACGAATTCAGTTGAAAAGCATGTTCAAGCTCCCCAAAATATCGAATAATGGGTGTATATATATATACGTGCGCAACCCCAGAAACTTGGGCCAATATTGATTGTCAATATTGATTTTTCTACTCAATGAGAATCCAAAATATAAAATTTCAGCTAATTTGGTTGAAGCACGTGTCCAAGATCCCCAAAATACAGGCTTTCCTAAATGGAGGGCCAATATTCATATGTTTAGTATAAAGATTTACTACCATATAGCAACCCAAAATAACAAATTATAATCAATTAGGTAGAAACATGTGAAACATGTACCGTTATATGGAAGCTACCCCCAAACATAAGCCAATATTGATATTTTTCATAGGAAGATCTGATAGCCAAAATTAGAAAACGTATCAAAAATCTACATAATACCGAATATTTGGGAGTACCACTACATGGGGGCTATAGCAAAACGTGGACCGATATACCCCATTTGCAATACAAACCTTCCAAGGAGTAAAAACAACAAAAACAATATCTCAATCATTCTTATCTCTATCGTGATTCCAACAGACATATAGAGTGACGGACACGCATCCATTTTATTCTGATATACATATACTTTATGGGATTTCCGATAAATGTTTCGATTTGTTGCTAATAGATTTACCCTCTAATGGTGGAGGATATGGATAAAAACTCGATTTTTTGAAACCGAAAATGGGATATCTCATTAAGTATACAAATACGATCAAGGAAATATGGAATGTGGACCATCATATAACAAGCCTCTCTGATATTTTCAAAGTGTTACAAAACGAATTACAAATTTATTTTATTTGCCAACCCCCTTATAAAGTGAAAAATACAAACATAGCCAAATAAATTTAATTAATTATCAATTAAAATCACATAACAATTTGAATATTCTTACGAACATGTCTACAACGTCCACATATGGTATAAACTAATATGTTTTTATTTCATGACAGTTTTATGAGCCGTTAACCAGTAGTTTGATTCCAAACAATGTTTTATAATGTCTACATCACGTCCACTTGAATAATTATGTATGAATGCAAAACACAAGCACACTTACCGAACGATACGCTCGGTTATATGCAAAACGATTTTCATGCCATATATGCTAATGTTGGATTCTTCAAATAAAAAAAAAACATTCAGCAAATATTTATACGCCACCTACGTAATGTATGTAAGTTTGTACAAAGTGCTTATCTATGAAAACAAAAAAATCGTAACCACAATTGTTATGTATGGCATGTTTTTCCCAAGTGGGGACGACGTCGTTGTCTTATCTAAATGCGTGATCAAAACATTGCATTTGGGAAGTGGCAAAATTAGTTGACAATTTTCTAATGCAAATAGTAAAAGCAAATTGAAAGCAGACTAACTGACAGACAGACACACTCTGACTGACTGACGAACTGTCATAGTAAAACAACATCCAATAGTAGGCAGCATGCAAATATTTTTTTTGGGCTTTTATTTTTGCAAAATAGGATTTCATTAATTTAAATCACACATTTAACCTCAATTTACAAAACGTATCATACTTGTGCGCACTTTTCAATCTACTTGCTGTCTAAAGTGTAGGTGGTGTAATAATAATAAATATGGCCATTACGTATGTACAGACATACTGCATACATAGTGTGTGTGTGTAGTTATGACGTTTGTACGCCAAACAAAAGTAAGTGTGCAAGATGTTTGAAATGAATCTATTTATAATTTGATATTTGATAGCGTTGAGGCATGCATAAATTACTGTTTATGACAGTTAGTGTTTGGACATGACTTTTATTAAAATAAGCCACAAATGTTTATATGAACAAGATGTTCATATAATTCGATTCGGCAGTATATACTATTTTCAGATGTATTTATATTAGCAGTCAGACCCAGTCCGAAGATGAGAAGATGTCGATCAAAATATAACCTTTTATTTATTCATCAACAACTATCATGTCCCTGTAAAATAATCCTCCTCGGATATAGAGTAATTTCGGGTAATGTGGACCATGCGTCAAATGTGGACCATCCCCCATATCTAAGAAAATGTTTGAAATATGTCAATGCCGCCTTTATAAATATTTTCCTTATTAGTGAAAACAAACATCAAAATTGGTTTTTAATAAATAATTGCAATGTTGAAAATGTAGTAGTAGAAAATGTAGCTCTGATTGTAAAAGTGTGATTTGAACATTTTTAGCACAATAGTCGAACGTTTTTGCAAAATAGTCCAACACTTTGTTTTTCTCGAATATAAAGAAGTTATGTGGTTTTTCTTGTTTTCTTTAACAAAAATATACGTTTAGCTGTAATTACAATCGGCAATTTTTAATTTTTATTCATTTTTGAAGCCGATAATTATTTCTAAATAAAAATATTCAATGTCGGGTAATGTGGACCACTATAAAAAAGTGGGACCTTTTCATGAGGACGTGTTCGAAACGTGGGTGAATTTAATATGCGATGAGGTATTCTATCCTCTGAAAACTCGATATGCGAAATTACAGGTGCTTCGGTTGGATAATGAAGCAAGGACCTTTAAAATACAGCAAATGGGGCGGTACCCTTAAATGGGGGCTATTCCAAAACATGAACCCATAAAATTTTGCATTCAAATTTATCAGCAAGGACCTTTAAAATACAGCAAAATGGTCCACATTACACGCCAAGTTATTTTTATTTGCTGCTTAACATTTTTATAGATAAATATATATAATTTTTGACCTGGAATATATTTAGCCAACAAATCTACTATTCTGTGAAACAGTTTGTTTAAACATGAACCCATAAAATTTTGCATTCATTGTTACCCAAGAGTGTAATAAATTGAAATTTATCACAACCAAAGTTTTGTATTTGGTTCCAATTAGATAGTAATCTCTTTGCATAAAATATTAGGTAAGGTTTCATGTTTTATGTTTCCGATTTCCTGTATTATGAAGCCCATAACAAATTATAAGTGTGTTCGATATTATTAACCATATGTGTTAACATCATTAACTATATTGTAGAGGTTGTACCAAAACGTGGATCAATATATCCAATGTATAATAAGTCAAAATACATCGATCTAAAAAAAAAAATAAAAATTCAGTTATGTCATTTGTTATTGTCGTTTTCTATTGATGAGTAAAGGCGCTAAGTCCAATTTATCACATGTCACTGGCTTAACATCGTGTAAAGATAGAGCATTTCCTCCCCTTTCTATTTTGAAGATTTTGGGCACGATTTTCAGCCGAATGGACTGCAATTTGGTATTTAAGGTACTTATGTGGTAGCACATCTCCCAAAAAAGAATTATAAACACTGATCCACTTATATTACCCCCATTATTCGGTATTTTGTTATTTGGGTACGGGTTTCAGTCGAATTGGTTCTGATTTGATATTTTGGGTTTTCATTGGGTTCCAATCTTCCTACGAAAAATTATCCATAAAAACCCAGATTGATTTTTAATATTTGACTGTGCACCTCATGGTGGTATAAAAAGTTCGGCCTTGCGGAATTTAACAACGTTTTTACTTGTTAAAATATTTACTCTTTTGCTGATCTTGGCTTGTGGCAATTGAAATATTGGTGTCTTCGGACCCAATCTATGTCAGACAACTTTGACTCGATTAAAAAAATGTAATTAAAGCATATTATTTCATCGGAACTTCGAACTTAGAGTGCCCAATTTGATGTAAACATTGCACACCGTAACATTTCAACCCACCCTATATCTACTTCTACCCCAAATCTAATCCGATGATATAACCTACATTAATGTTAACCTTCTATAAATCTTCTATATTCCCTAAACTATATATTCCATTCCTTGTAAGAACTCACTCACAAATAGTCATAATTTTCAAAAATCATTAATCCCCACCCATTCTCGATTTTAATTTTTCACGATTTTTAATGGGCTGGTAAATCAATACCAATGCTTGTTAGGGTTTGTAACTTTGCACATATATAATTGAAGATTTAAAAGAGAAGAAAAATAATTTACAAAAAATGTTTGTTATTGTTTTGTTGTTGTTTTTTGTAATTAAAGAAAAGTCCTTATATTTGATGGCGGGATTGATAACTCCTCACCGGAACATCGGAATCCGAAAATTCCAACGGTGTTAGAAAGAGTACATGTCTGGCTCTCGTATGAACTAGGATTATTGACATCGCTCTAAAATTAACAAAATGGTGGACCTTTGAAAAAATATTTTAGGAAAATCGCCGATTTTTTACCAAAAACCAAGTTAAAAAATAAGGAAGATCTTTACCGATTGGCTTTATCCTAGTTCATACGAGAGCTATACACTCCCAGAGAAACGTTGCAAAATTTGGAACCGATTGGATTATTAGTTTTTGAGTTATCGTGCCCGCCATTCGCAAAAAATGTTTAGAGAAAAACGCGTTTAAAGTTTGAGAAGCCCTTCAGCCGCCACTTGATGCTGACACAATAAATCGGATATATCTTCGAGAGTTCTTGAGATTTTCACTTGAAATTTTGTAGAGACATTCTTTAATCAGTATAGATTCGAATTATATCAACAAAAATTTTGACCCCGAGAATGGGGGGTCCCCTTAATCTAATAAAATCGAAATCAAGTAAAAACATTGTTAAGTTCGGCCGGGCTGAACTTTTTATACCCTCCAAAACGTGGGGTGCATTCAAAATTTGAGACCATAACATGGTGTTATGTTATAGTAGGCTGTTCATCCTCCGGAAAATAGTGTTCCAAATTACAAAAACCCTAGTTGGAAAACTTAAACTGCACTTTTTTAAATTAATTTTTAATTCACTAGGAATAAAATATGTCATTATAGCCACTCCCATTAGAAAATTCTGGTAAAAATGTATTAATACCGAAAAATTAGCAAAACTTTTAGGTGGGATTATATCAAAGCACCATAACCCTTAATAGCAAATTACAGTCCATCGTTTAGAAAATGCGACTAGTCTTCAAAATACCGAAAATTTATTTCAGGTAGATTTTCTACTCAATGAGAATTCAAAATATAAAATAGAAACACTTGTCCAAGCTTCCCAGAATACAGGAATTTGGGATGTAACGTTATATGGAGGATTCCCTTAAAAAGTGAACCATTACTGATTATGTTTAGTAGAATGATTTGACATTACATGAGAAATCTACTGAAACCCCAAATTACAGCCAATTTGATTGAAAAACGTGCCCAAACCCCAAAAATACCCAATATTGGTGGTTACCATTATATGGGGCTACTCGGAAATATGCGGCAATTTTGACAATTTTTGGTTGGGACATTTTCTACTCAATGACAATTCAAAATATTAATTTGCTCCCAAATTTGTTGAAACGCTATCCTAACACAATCCAAAATAACAAATTACAACCACATTAACAACTCATTATGTTGAAAAACGTTTCTAAAACACCCAAAATATCGAATAATCGGTTGTACCGTTATATGGGACGGACAGACGGACATGTATAAATCGACATTGAATTTTATTCTGATCAAGAATATAAATACTTTACGAGGTCTCCGGCGAATATTTCGATGGAAGGTATAATGATACACCAATTGATTTAAACGTTGGAAATGTGGTGAAAACATGATATTTTCTAATTAGTTTCATTATATTTTATTAAAATGTTTTAATAATTTATTTTTTATTTAATAATTATTTTTTATTCTTTGCAGATTCATTTTGTTGAAATAAATTTTGGAAGCAACCAATTGTCTAAAGTAAGTTCCTAACCTAATTACTTTTGAAGTATTTTACACGCTATTTATATAATTCTCGGCTTCAAAGGCGTTTGCGATCCAATGTTTGGTTGCTGCATGCAGAACGACACAAATATATTTGGCGGTTTTTTATGGTCAAAAATTATTTTTGTCTGTTTTATTTGTCGCTTTAGGACGCTTTACACGGAGAAGGGGATCTGGGCAACGAATAAGCATGTCTGTTTTGAATGAATGAGCTAAGGTTACCTCCGTCCATATATTAACTGCAATAACCTAAAATTCTTTATTGAGTACTTGTTCTAGTAAGAATTTACACCACTGTTACCGTACGAACCTACCTTGTAAGATATTAATTGAACACTAGGTATTATATCATTTTAATGTGCCCATTGAAATAGAATGTTAAATTGTTCTTGACGTTAAAAAAATTTAGAATGCCAATAACAATTTTAAGAAGGAATGTAAACTAAACGTTTTGAAAAAAAAAAATGCCTAAGTTACAAAACACAGCAGCTTTGGTTACAACAAATCGTGTAATGCCAAAATGCGAAATAGGCACGTACCCAAACATATTGAATGTTTAATGGGATTTTTTCTGAAACACGATATTTTTTAAATTCACTTAGCAGTTGTTGTAAATTCCAAACGGATACAATGTTTGAAAGATTTTGATATGCTATTATCCTCGAGGCTATGAAAAAATAAAATTTGACTATGTATAAAACTACCTTGAGTAAATCTACTGTTAAATACAAATTAATTAACAAACTCTATACATTTCACTATACACAATGTATTACCTACCGGTTCAAATTGATTCGCGTGCCTCAAGTACATGCCATTTCCATTAATGAACAAATTACCATAATTAATATTGTTTTGTTTGTGGTTGCCGTTTTTTTTTGCTCATTCTTTTTTATTCAAGATCATGGGGAATTCTTCATAGGCAGTTAGCACTTATGTGTCAATTTGTGGCGTCTCTTTAAGATTGTATAGTGGGGGAAAAATAAAATTCAAATATGAAATAAAACACATGTTTAAAGAACTTTTAGATGAAGCCATCATAAGACCATTGAATTGTCTTAATATTAAGTAGAACTTTGTTTATTAACAATAAAAAAGAAACATACATTCATAGGTTTTGTTAGATTTTTCAAATTATTTGCAGAACAATATAAAAAAACTGATAACATTCTTTTGCTATTTTAATAGAATGTTTATTGTTTTTGTTGTTGTTCTTTAAACAAACAATTCTAATTGAATATGAAATTGGGAGAGAACACATTTTTTTCTTATTATTTAATTTTTATTGACGTAATTTATGAATGGCGGATTACGTTTATTAAAAACTATTTTAAATTTAATTATGCAAACTGACAATGAATTGTTGTTTTGCCAGTAAATAGCATTCACTTTTTCGTTTTTGAAAATGCCGACTCCAAGCCCATTTTTAAGAGAATTTTTAATCTATTAATAGAAATAATGTGTTTTAAATTGTATTACCTAATTTAAATTCACATAAGAAATTATGCAGCAATGATATTTGGCAATTAGTCACAAGTTTTGAAATCGGTTGAATCGAAAGCAAATTATATTCTTTTTCGGACAACGTGTAACATTTCATCATTTCTTTAATGCATTGGGTTCCATTGGTTTAATTGAAAATATTTCTGACGAAACTGAGAGTTGTCTACAACTTAGAATTTATACAAAATTTATTAAAATAGGGGTAGTTTTTATTATGGTATTTTTGAATGTTTGAATTTTTATTATTACTATTATTATTTTTGGGTAGTTTATCCTTTTTTAGGGTAATCACTTCATATGCATTTTGTAATTTATCTTTAATGCCCCTGAAGGCTTTGAATTACAAGTTAAGTAAAATTGAATTGAAAATACAAGATATAGGATTTGCTGGAGAGACTTTCCTTCCTAAAATCTTCTTAACGAAATTTTTGTAGACTATTTTGAGGTACAAAAATATCAGCCTGTGGGAATTTGTTTAGGGTTAAAAAATAATGACAAATACACACTCAAGGAATCGATTCACATACCCATAATGTTTTACAAAAATATTATTCATTACATTTTACTTAAGATATGTAATATCAAATATAATCTGCAATAACTTCAAACAAATATATGAAGCTTTTTCTTCACACAATGTGGGGTAATCAGTTTATATTATACTCCACAAGATCTTTCATCTCCAAAAATAATTTTCCGCCCAGAGGCCTAGACTTTCATTTTTTGCATTGTATCGCTCGTTAATGTCTACGTTCTGCGGAGGTGGTCTGGAGAAGTTAATGGCCAAGGTATTAAACTTATACGTGTCCGATATACCATACCGATGCCATACCTAAAGTTGAATCAAAGTATATAACTTTTGATAAGACAGAAAAATAAAAATATTAAATTACAACCAATTCGATTGGAAAACGTGTCCATATTTAAGTTATATAAAAATAGTGCGCACATTTTTTTTATTTTATGAGGGATGTACTACCGAGTAATCAGCAATTATGGAGGCTATATGAAATATTTTGTTGAACATTTAAAAAAATGTTTAATATGTTGCATATTTCAGAAATGTTCACTACCTCAATGGAAAATGTATGTAACACTGTCAATTGAGTGTTAGCCTCTTTTTACAATTTATATTATGTCATAACATTTATTAATGTTCATTATTTTCTGTACACGTTTCATTTTCAACATTAAACACAATGTTCATTAAAGACCAAACAGTCGAACAGACAGACAGATCAATACTTAATTTACAAAATTGTTGTTATACCTCATTTCTCAAGTTTATTGTCGTAATTGGCATGAGCAAGTTTTCATTTTTCTTTACTTGTTAAATTTCGAAACAAACAAAAAAACATTGACACTGAGAGTTGTAGCCAACAAACAGCATCCATAATAAACGAGACATGTACCCCCTGTGCTGGTAGCAAGCAAGAGATGAGACGTGAAATCTTGAAAGTCAATATAAAATAAAACTAAAAAATACTCACCTATTTGAGAGATATAAGCTGTTTTGTTAATATACTGTTAAGGCCAGTGACCCAGTTCTTCAAGAGTAGAATACAATACCTTATATGTTATACCATCCACACACCATATCGGTAGTAGTTTGCAACAACAATAATTGTAATGTACACACTTGTTTACAATCGTATTACTTGCAGTCATCGATAACATTTAGATTTATTGTTTTTGTGACTATTTTGCAAAAACAAAATACAAATGGTATTCCAAATAACCCGCCAAACACTACTGTTTTTGTGTGTATTGATATTACAAAGCTCAATGCGAGACAAAAACAACGTTGAATTAAATGACAGCAAACCTGGTTTAGTATTTCTTGAGAAAATAAATGTATTTTGTTTTTTTGATTGGTATGTTTTGTTCTAATGATTTTCTCATAGTATCTGTCATGATATACAGTCACCTGCTAATTATTTAATAATTAGAAACAATTATTTTATTATTATTAATAATATTCAGTGTTGGTCGACATGCCAAGAGTTAACAATTACAACAATTTGATTGAAATTCATTCAGTAATTCACAGGAAATACAATTAAAATAGGAAATATTTTATCAATGATTACTGTGGGATAAACCAAAAACGTTAATTTAACGGAAAAATTGTTCAATAATGGAATATTTGAGAACAAAAATATAGTGTATTGTTTAAAGGTAATATCATTATTATTGAAGATACTTTTTGTGACTCTTACTGGTATATTGCCGTATGATAAATTCTTCGAAAATAAATAACACAATATATGATGTTCTGTTTTTCGGATAATTTTGTCATCAAATTTCAAATTGAAAATACTATACTATTATACTATGATATGAATATGAAAACTATTATACTATGGCATGAAAATAGTTCCCTGAAATTTGGAATATTAATTCAATTTGTTAAATTGTTGGGCTATATATGTAGAAGAAATGAGCACAGCATACAATTGGATAATGGACTATAACACAGTTATAATATCATTAAGATCGTTTTTGTTTATTCAATAATATCTGCTTTGTGGCTTTCGAAGAAACCATGTCAAGAATTTCCCCGATTATTTTTGTGATCTTGTTCAGCAATTTATTTTATGTCGGTTTTATCTCCTCTATCGTCCAGTCGTCCTGGCATCGCGCCTTCTTCCATCCGGATGAATTTGTGATAAATTGCTTAGCTTAGCGGGTACTATTCGATATTGATAGTACACAGGTTCTTATCAGAAGTCCTGACACACAACGCACCTGCAATCGATTTCGATGCAACTGATGCATTAAGCTTTGGTTTTCACTCCACAACCAACATCAATATTATGGAGCATCAGGGTCGTTGTGGTGTTGACTATTTCTACTATTTCTACAGCTTCCATAGAGGCTTTGGGTTTTACTGCACATACAGTTATAACATTCTGGAGCACATCAGGGTCATCACGACTTACCTTCTGAACGTCGTCAATTGGATCCTTCTTGTGGTCAAATTTAAGCAATATAAAAATGTTAAGGATATGAGTACAACATAGTGCTGGGTCGCTTCCAAAAGAACAAGTTCACAACAACTATTCTGAGAAAGGAACAACAGGAACTAGATCCAGCTTTTAGCACTTCTAGCTTCTTGTACAGTCAAAATCCCTTATAACGCCGAAAATTATCGCTATAAACGAAATCAAATAATGGGAAAAACGTTTCTCGGGACTTTATATATAGTCGTTATAACCGATATTTCGTTATAAACGATTTCGACTGTATATATAGTACCCTTATTTCATATTTTCCATTGTTTGAAAACTAATACATTCAAGTTCTTTTAAAATTCTTCAAGCGATGAAAACAAAAGAAACGACAAAAGAGATTCATTCTGTTGAATTATCTAGAAGATAAAATATATATTACATTATTAGATAAATTTTGTTGGAAAATGTTGTATTAAGGTATTGAATATACGAGTAATATCTATGTAAAGCTTAACAAGCGTAATTTTGGGCTAAATTCGGTCTCCTATGCAGACACGGGATCGGTGCAGTGTTTACAGGAATTTGGTCTAAATTATATATTAATGTTTTGATTGTATTAGGGTCAAATTAAAGCAAATAAACACAAGTTTTTCTAAAATTACCCTATTTGTCGATCGGACATTTACTTATTTTTATCTGAACCGATTTGTACTTAACTGACCCAAATGATAAATCGTTTTATATTTGGGCCTTTCGAGTTAAGTACAATATTTATTATCTAAATACATCGATTACACCCAACATCACAAAAATAAATCAAACCTAAAATTTGTTTTCCCACTTGTATGACGACATCAAAGATTCGATTTCAATTTGCATTCGGAAATATATATCACATTACAACAACAATATATTGCAACTTTGAGGTTACAAATCATGGTAATAGTCATTAAGAAATCGTTGAAGTAAACAACAAAAGTTGGTTGCGTTTATTAAACTGTTATAGATGTCAATGATTTATACAAAAATAAAACCACATACACTGGTTTAAGACTGTGGTTGAGTGACAGTTATTAAAAAATAGAATAATATTTAAATATACAGTTGTTCATACATTCACGATTTTGTCTAGATTTAAAATAGAATGAAAAATTGAAACTAGCTAACATTGCATATCTATTTATGTGAATTGTTCAAGGCCATAACCCATATTTTACCTTAAAGCATAGATGGTGGTAGAAAAAAATATTTAATGATATCATATAATTGTGCATTTACTATTTATTTTTTTCAATTTGTTTAGATATTGTATATGAAACTTCTAATACTTTTAATCGAGTACAACATTTCAAAATTAACAGACAGACTTAGATTTAGACGCCATATTTGACTACAAGAAATGTTTAATGATCTCATGTATTTGAGCAATAAATATTTTATAATTGTTTTTGTTTGTCTACATGTAGAGGGAATTCTTAAATATTGTGTGCTATTTATCCGACTAACAGATAAATACTCCTTATTTGACAAGGTGCTGGAAGGTATAATAGCTCATTTTTTAATGTCTAAATAGCTCTGATTGAATCTCTATAAGGTTATTGACCCCAAGTAAAAGGTTACGGTCATATATGATATGGTGAATTGTCATTCCGTTTGCAACACCTCCAAAATCAAATCAACCTGATCCACATAAAATGCTAAATCGAATCAGTCATGCCCACACTATTTAACAAAGATCCCACATAAATGACACTACCTAATTGGTGGTTAAGCTCTTTATGGGGAAGGGTATTCAAAGTTTAATCTTTGTTTTGTATTTAAATTATCTTAAGTACTTTTTAATGTGCATCGTGGCTTGTCATTATCGCTGTCTTCCATAGGTATAGATTATAAGAATCCGTTTAAACAAATAAATTATTTTTTTCACTAATACAATTTGAAGCGAGTGTCTTTAGTAGTGGTGTGGTTTAATTCTTTATATTGTTTATAATAATTCAAAATCGCAATAATTTTTTACTAATCATCATAGAAGAAATAATAAGTATTGAAAAGGGTTCTACTATTTTATTATTTGAAATGTAAGGATTTTGGGTTAGCCTTTCAGACCCAAAGACGTTAATAATTTTTCTGATGTATTAGTAGAAAAATTGAAACATTAGCCAAATGTTAGGTTCTTTCCTAAGAAAGCTACACCAATAAAAATGAATTAACAGACACATATTCATGTTTGCACTACATTCTCTTAAAAGTTGTGAGCTCTCACAATTGATTACGCTGGATCTGAAAGACTTACATAATTATCGGGGCAGATTTATCCATATAGCTCTGTTAGTTGGAATGTCGTGAAAAGTATTGCCAACTATATGTTGGTGGAAAATCAAACATTATTATTGGTTGAAGTCTGTACTATAGACCTCAGCTTATACACCTACATCTTATAAAGTGTTTCAAACTGTATATTTTAACAGTTTTTTTTTAATTGTCATATATTACCAATGGTTTGAAAAATATTAAGCATTTTTCTTAATTTCAATTGAGTTGATGGGACGAACATCGTTCGTGATGTTCGGAACATAATAGTAGCCAGTGCACTATAGGTAGTTTGCACTGTTTTTGAGGCAAAAATTAATAACAGCGGTGTTAAACGATATATTGACATTTTATATGTACAAGAAAGAGAAAACGCAGATTCCCACAGTAGAAACCGGATATAACGAACAACGGTTACAAGCAACTACACATATAACGAACCAAACTAATTCCTTCTCAGATATTTTCATTAGTTGTCTTATCCACAACATACGGTTGAAAACGATTACGGTAGTAAGTTAAAAAAATTTCGACCCCGCGATTGGATTTTTAAAGGAATAATTATTACAATGTCGTATATTTTTGCAGAATGCATTAATAACGATTAATTCAGTACCCATTTATACTCCTTAAAGTTATTAATATGTAAAAGTGAGATAAAACCATGCTTACTACAGTCGATCACGATTATAGTAAACACTGGATATACTGAACAACATTATTTTCATATGTCACTTTTTTATTTTTAATCAATCCTGAAAAAAGTAAATTTTTGATGGTTTATATTCTAAGGGGAACTCAAGCCCTCCATTTCCTCTTCTCCACTTTTTAGATTATTTCTCATAATCTTCCCTTCGAATCGCTACACAAACCTATTAACAAATATTAAATAAGCAGCACACCCCTCCGCCAATACTCTCCATATTTAATTTTTACGTTTATGCTTTGTATTTAGCTGTTTCAAACGTTTTAAAATACGACTTCATTTTTAATTTTTTTGTATTTCTTTAATTTAATTTTCAAAGTGTAGAGTTTGGCTACGATTTGCACCACTTTTAAGACACGTTTACGCAAAAAATTGTACAGAACAATAAATTTTGACATGTTTTCTTTTTAATGGCATCAAAAAAGGATATTATTTTCCAAAATTGAAAAAAAATACTTTTTGTCTAAAAACTGTCCAAATTACATATAGTACAGTGTAGCATCTACAAATTAAAACAAAAAACCAGTTTATCCACTTAATTTACAAAAAAATATTGCGGTCGCCTTGGACAAAATCCTAAAATTCATCCTAAATTTCGTGTATTAGACAGGTGGGCGAACAATACTTCTTGGACGGAAACAAACGTTTAAAAATCTTACTAAAGACCATATGCAACCACTTTTACGTAAAATATAATAATAAATAGATCTCTAAATAATAGATCTCTCAAATAAATATCAAAAAAAGTCACTATAGATGTTTCATTGTAATTCCCAGTTGTGATGGATAAAGGTTCAATATGTAATTAAATTCCTTGAGATTTATATATGAATTGAATTTTTATGAATATTGCAATTGCACCAGCAATTGGTAGCGGATAAAATATTTCCTTGGTTAAGTTCATAATTCGGATTTGCAGCCAATAATAGTTATTTTTACAATGGCATGTATAACATATGTTGGCATCTTTCAAATATAATTCAAATCGTTTTAGATTTAGTTATAGTTGATTTATTTGTGCATATTTCACTCGTAACATTATTTATTTTACATTTACGATTTTGATATTTTGGAATAGTCGTCAAGTCCGACCGGCTTTGATCAATCTTAGGTCATTCACCCACACTTGATTTATAAAAAAAAAACAAATTAATAAATTAATAAAATATAATACGTGTGTCATGTGTTTATTAATCAAAAGCATTCTAAGCATTTCATTTCCACTTTATGTTAATTATGAATATAACCGTATGACTGATTTCGTCACTTTTTATCCCAAATGATACCACATTTGAATAGCAGCACTTTAAGTTGACATAAGAAATGACATAATCGGCGCTCTTGTTAAATTCAGTCACGATTACCATATTACTTATCGTTCTTAAAAGATCTTGAAGTTGACAATTCAAAATGCATGAAAATAAAACATACGTATTTAGTCATATCGTATCAGCGACACTATTTAAACAACTGCATTTCCCAAATGTGCCAAATATTATTCGAAAATATATGTATGTATTCACTTGTACTGTAACAAATATGGTCATAAAATGCAACAATTTATTTTGATTTAAAAAATACACACATACACTGAGTGTAGTAATGCATATCCAAATATTTACAATGTCTAGCATGTGAAATTGATTGAGTGCATCGGCATGTAACGTTAAAAATTCTATTGGAGGAATAAAAAATTAAAATGTATCATTAGAATTTTGTTATGTCAATTTTTTATAAAAATAAAAACATTAAGCGAAGCGCTATAGTCGGACAAAGCCGGCCATATTGTAACCCACACAACTAGTACTGGTATTTACTTTACCATTTACATATATAAAACATGCTAAATTTTTTGTTTATCTCCCATGTTCAAGTACACGCACATTTACATAATTGAGATCAATATACATGTCAACATTTCCTTTTACACACATTGAAAAATGCGAAATTATTTTAACTGAGAAGTATAGGTCTATTTGTCCGTCAAAATGTTTATGTGCCCATTAACTTCATATCCCTAATATTTTTAGTTCCTGATGCATAGAAAGTTCTGTTGTGATTGTTAGCCATTCCTTCCTTTCGTTAGCACATTCTTAGATAATTGTAAAATTTTCAAATTCAAATTTAATTTATTGAGCCTTATTTTCAAAACGTGTGTTAATAATAGTAAGTAATACTTAAGACTATATCGTATTGTCTAAATTTACAATAAAATTTGTATTCAGCGCCATACCTTAACATAAGTTGGTAAATTATAATTATTACATAAAATTGATTAAAATTCCATGCTCTCGGGAATACAATTTTTAAGAGTGTTAATTCAATTTAACTTACAAACTAAACTAAATAACAAAAAATATTGTAAAATTTCAAATAAATAACATAGATCATATGTTATTTTCACATAATTCATATTTTGATTCCCAAGCGATAAACTATTGTCGATATTTTTTCCTATAAAGAGATGTATAAACATTTTTTCTAAACAAAATCTATTTAATAGTGTTCTCGGAAAATTTAAATTTCCCGGTTAATTTTTAATAAGTACTCAAGTTTTCATATTTTAATAACAGCTAATATTGTGCCAACAAAAAAACACCCATATGAATACTATATTTTCTCAATGGCTACAATTAAATATCGTGCATCGACACTTGTGCCAAATAAATTCACTCATAAACTTGTTTGTTTTCTTCTTTTGTTTTCAGCACTTTCAAGGAAAAACTACGATTTCAAATATACATTTTAAATCATTTATATGATTTTGCCTTACTTGATTTGCAAAAATTGATTATCATTTTAAAGCTACGTAACAACCACAATAGTATTCAATGTATTGTATTTATAAATTTATATTATTTAATATTTTACATTTGAGTAGCCATGATGTCACGAAGTTTTTTAAAATGCATCTGCATAATTACATTCATAATGTTTTATTAGTGTTAACATCATTTATTTATAATAACTTGTTTAAAAGTGGATATATTTGAGTAGTCATGATGTAATGCAGATTTAAACATGTTTAAAATATTTATTATATTATATTTATAAGAATTTGTTTTAGAGTAGCTAGGATATAAGGTGGATTCTTTGTAATTATACATAAATTGGCCATTAAATTGTAATTTGGCTTCAATTACAAAGTAAATAAAGACAAATTAAAATTAAATTAAATTAAATATCTTATTTTAGACTAACTACAAACAACGATGGCAGGGAAATTCCAGTACAAACTTGGTATCAACGAACTGAAATCAAAGGAATTCCGTTTATGGCAATCCCTTATTGGAGAATTCATTGGTAAGTTGTCCATTCAAATACAATATATTTGGAACATGTCAATAAAGTGTCAATTTTGTGAATATTTAGGAAATTTGATACTTAACTTCTTTGCCTGCGGCGCATGTACACAAGCTGAGGATGGTACATTTAAGGCGTTGGCATTTGGTCTGGGTGTTTTTATGGCAATTACGGTAAGTGCATGAAAAATGCGATGGTATAGAGAAATTCATAGAAATTCAACCGGCGTTAATAGTGGACGTTCCAAACTCCTTATACAAAAGGGTTAGTTCCAATACCATACGCACTTTCTTTAGCAATAATAATAGTTATGAATTATATCAATGCTTCTATGAACTTAAATGTCCCTTTCTACATATGATCTCTATGCGATTTGTCGCACAATTATTTTATTGGGTTATTGTATTGTATTTACTCAGTTTGGAGTCCATACCCTAAAATGTGCATATGTGGTTAATATTTAGCTGAATATTCGTTAGCCATCCTTTATTAGTTTCAAAACATATGAACCATTATTTTAATAGATCAATTAAATGTTTGGTTTGTATTAAACTATAAATATTCCAATGCTAAATGTTTCCTTTCTGAGATCTGGGACTTCAATTATTCAGAGATTCATTCCTATAGCCGGTATAAATCGTACATTCCCACCCCAAAGCCGCTTATAGTTGTATACTATTCTACTTAAAAGTTTCGGAAGATTCTTTACCAAACACAAGGATACCAACTACAATTTGGAACCTATTTCTCAAGAAGAATAATAGGGCTATAAACACACAATGTAGCCATATACATCCATGGCATATAGTCGTACATTCCCGCACGAAAACCGTTCATAGTTGCGTACTGTTCTACTTAAAAGAAGATTCTGTTGGTTAATCGTGTTCTATAACAAACAGAAGGATACTTACTAAAATATGGAACATATTTCTCAGAAAGAATGATAGGACTATAGTCCAGGGTAGTTAGTGCTCAGGGCCACTAGGGCTATATGTGGTAAGCTCATTAATATGAACTTTTCCATTCCATTACATGGAGAAAAGCAAATTGATGATAAAATCCTAAATTTATATTTATCTAATATGAAACTGTTATCAAATACAGCTGATCATATTAAATTACAGTTGGTAACTCGTTACGGTCAGATGTTTGTATAAATGAGATAACTCTTTTTTTCTCTTTAAGTATTTTGGACCGCATCCCGGAAAACGAGTAAAAAAAAGAGATAACTCTGTTAATTTCAAATTTAAATTAGCTTTTTTGGGTTGAATACCTTAATCAGGAATATATAATATGTTTATATAAATAATTATCCTAGGTTGTCGGACATTTAAGTGGAGGTCACGTAAATCCAGCGGTAACAATTGGAATGCTTGTTGCCGGTCGCATTAGTGTCCTACGTTCGGTGCTATACATAATATTCCAATGTTTGGGTGCTATAGCTGGAACGGCAGCTGTTAAGGTAGAGTAGTTTATTGTTTTAAATATATTTGCTTTTGTATCCTCAGTCATATAATTTTATATTATAGACTCTAATTGATGAGAGTTACTATAACGGCTTGGGACACACAAATTTGGCCAAAAACATTACTGAACTACAAGGACTTGGAATTGAGTTCTTCTTAGGTTTAGTATTGGTACTAACAGTATTCGGTGCTTGTGATGCCAACAAACCAGGTAAGTAATAGCATTCATATCAACAAGTATCCATTTCTTCAAAATATTTTTTTTTTTAATTTACAGACTCACGTTATACTGCACCTCTGGCCATTGGTATGGCTGTAACATTGGGCCATTTGGGTACAATTGCATACACTGGTTCCAGTATGAATCCAGCTCGTACTGTCGGCACAGCATTCGCTGTTGACAACTGGGATTCTCATTGGGTCTATTGGGCTGGTCCTATTTTGGGTGGCATTGCTGCCGCCTTAATTTATACTCAAGTGTTGGAAAAACCAGCTGAACCAAAGGTTAGTGAAGTATCGGAAAAATACAGGACACAAGCCGATGAACGTGAGGTGAGGGTTGTATGCTCATAAAACATAATCCATTATCGTTTTGGCAACGTGCTTTCATTTATTGAGATAATATTAATTCGAAAAGGATGAATATTATCCCACAATACACTAAAACATGTCCTCTACCTTTAGGAATTACAGAGTATATAGAATGTTAGATAAGAAATATTTTGTAATTTTATTAAATTTATTTGAATGACTGCCTTAGGAATAACAATTGTCATAGAATATATAGTAATGTATAGTTGTTATTTTTTATTTGCGTTTAATGCTCTACTCGTATATATTTAAAATGTTAGCTATAAATCGACGTAGCGTACATAAGGTCTCTTGGTCGTCCGTACTACAAAACAAACCCAATATCCTTATCAAAAAATAATAATAATGACTATATTGGAAGATTAATATATGTGGTACAAAGATGCAAAGAACTACATATAATCGTTTCATATTCAATCTTCGGTATTAAAAATCGTAAATAACAACAACAAAACTCTTGAACACAACAGTTTACAATATAAATCAGTTATTTTTAAGAACATTCCATTATTATTTCAATGAATTTTTTAATAACTCTACATATAACTGAACCTCTTGAATATCTTTTTTATATTTTCCAAGCCACAATATGCCTTGAAATACATACAGCACGAGAATCAAATCTAGTTTGCATAGTAGGAAATTGTTTAATGTTCACATTTCAATAAAAAAAGGTTTGCAAAATTTTCACAGTCCTATGTGTGTTCTCATCCAATACCAAATTACTTAACATCGATCACATTTCCATACCTTAGCATTTGCACCGAAACACAGCCACATAAATTTATGCACACAAAAAAGTTTCTAATAATGGATTTATGTTTGTAAAACTATATTTTTGATGTGTATTTATAACTCAAACATAGATTTTTGTTTATTAAAAACTATTTCTCTAAATACAGATGAGAAAATTGGAAAGTGGCCGTGACTACGCCTAAAGCATTTATTATAAAACAAACAAATGTACATTGATTCCGGATTTTGGAACATTACGAAAACATCATTCAACTGCACTGCGTTTTGCCTACATAAGTCTTGATACAAATAGAGTCTTTGGTGTGCATCGAATATATAGCAGCATTACATGTATTTTATTTTACTTTTAAGTCGATGAATTTAAATAAAGTAAAGATTTTAAATTATAATTCATTTAAAAATATATGTATGTATATGCATTTCAATTTCTATGTTTTCTCTTCCATATAATAATATAAACAAATTTATTTTATTGTTTCTTATTTTAAGATATTTACATACCTAATTTGTTAACTTATACATATAACAACGTATTTATGAAAACTAAAAATGCAATTTAAATTTAACTTTCCGTAATAAATTATGATTATGAAATAAAATATGTATTACAATAACAAAAACCCAAATATACTCTCTTCTATAGATGCCTAAAAAGAAGTGTAGAATCACGGTGAAATATTGTAATAATTTAAAATAATAAATAAAACATATATAACACAAATTTGTTTTGTCAGTATTGCAATCAATAACCATGTACCAAAATGGCTTCGGGGACCAATGATCTAAATAATTGGTTAATTTGTGGGGCACAAGCTTCTCCCTCGTAGAGAAGATTGGTTAGCCATGTTTACTGTCCCGACTAAAAGGGAAAACCCACTCTCCTCAATTAAACTCAATACACACATAGGAGCTAGTTCATGTGGTATTTTATTTTAGTAGTGCTGGCGGGTTATTTGGAATACCATTTGTATTTATTTCAATTTTAACATGTATTACGAATAATTTAAAATAATAAATAAAACATATATAACACAAATTTGTTTTATAAGTATTGCAATCAATAACCATGTACCAAAATGGCTTCGGGGACCAATGATCTAAATAATTGGTTAATTTGTGGGGCACAAGCTTCTCCCTCGTAGAGAAGATTGGTTAGCCATGTTTACTGTCCCGACTAAAAGGGAAAACCCACTCTCCTCAATTAAACTCAATACACACATAGGAGCTAGTTCATGTGGTATTTTATTTTAGTAGTGCTGGCGGGTTATTTGGAATACCATTTGTATTTATTTCAATTTTAACATGTATTACGAAGCCTTTAGGCCAATAAATGTAATAAACTATGCTAAACTGTATGATTTAATTTTAAAGGGATTTAGAGGATTCAGTATTGGTAGATACAATTGAGATTTGTGTTTATCGCTTCATTCGATTACAATGGGAATCCCCACTGCAAAAACATAAAAGAACTGATGACCACAAAGCCGCTTAATGTCCCAGCGATGGGGATGTTACTTTTAATGGGAATTTCCGTCATATATATGTCAAGGTGATCTGGTAATAAATAAATACTTAAAAATTTTATTTTTTCGACTTGGGGTAGATTTTCAAAAAAATGCGCACTGCTTACTACTCGAAATGTTAATTTTCACTCATCAGCAATGTTTTATCCCTTAAAAAGATTTACAATTTTTTTTTTGAGATAACTAGAACCTGCTATTAATTCGACCAAAAATATATGACAGGAAGATAGTCGAAGGAAAAACAAACAACTCTTCTTAACCCTTTTAGTGTCAAAAAATGTTTGTCGGAATAAAAATCTTAAATGTTGAACTTAAAATCATATAAAGGCACAGAGTTTAGAAAAAAAATAGCAATTTTCATTTAAGGGAACCCCCCCCCCCCCCATTCTCGATTTTATTTTTTCAAGATTTTCAATGGGCTGGTAAATCAAAACCAATGCTTGTTAAGGTTTGTAACTTAACACATATATACTTGAAGATTTAAATTAGAAGAAAAATAATTTACAAAAAAATTTTGTTATTGTTTTGTTGTTGTTTTTTGTAATTAAAGAAAAGTCCTTATTTTTGATGGCGGGCATGATAACTCCTCACTGAAACATCGGAATCCGAAAATTCCAACGGTGTTAGAAGGAGTACATGTCTGGCTCTCGTATGAACTAGGATTATTGACTTCGCTCCAAAATTAACAAAATGGTGGACCTTTGAAAAAATATTTTTGGAAAATCGCCGATTTTTTACCAAAACCCAAGTTAACAAATAAGGAAGATCTTCACCGATTGGCTTTATCCTAGTTCATACGATAGCTATACACTCACAGAGAAACGTGTAAACATTTGAAGTCGATTGGCTTATTAGTTTTTGAGTTATCGTGCCCGCCATTCGCAAAAAAATGTTTAGAGAAAAACGCGTTTAAAGTTTGAGAAGCCCTTCAGCCGTCACTTGATGCTGACACAATAAATCGGCTATATCTTCAAGAGTTCTTGAGATTTTCATTTGAAATTTTGTAGGGACATTCTTTATTTAGTGTAGATTCGAATTATATCAACAAAATTTTTGACCCCGAGAATGGGGGGTCCCCTTAACCCTCTGACAGGTTCGTCTGTCTTTCAGCAAAAACAAAAACATCAATAGTGACGGTAACCGAAAAATCGCAAAGAAAGAGAGGACTTTTAAATATCGAATATACTCGACAAAAACACTGAAAGGGTTAAAGACCAGTTTCGATGGGATGATGACTAGACAGCCTAGCTTGGTTTTGAATTATTAGCTAAGGTTTTTGTTTTAATCCGGTTATATTTTTTGACTTGGTGTGGATTTTCAAATAATACGTACTACTTATCCATTGAACTTCTCAAATGTTAATTTTCATTCCTCAGCAATGTTTTATCCCTTAATAAGATCTACAAATTTTGTTTTTATTTTTCGCATTAGGTTTAGAACCTGCTAATTATTCAACCAACAATATATGACAGGGAGATAGTCAAAGGAAAAACAAACAACCCTTCTTAAAATCCCGTATGGATTGGATGACCGGGGTTTTTTAACCTTAGGTAATAATTCAAAATAAATTTAGGCTTTTTCTTCTATCATCATAAGTTTAAATTTTGGCTGCCAGAATGGTTCAGGATTTTAGTGCTGCAAAGTGTAATTAAAAGACGGTTAAGATGTTAACCCCAAATAACTGGAGGGAATCACACACTAAATGACAGCAAAAAAATCGCTGAAAAATGAAATAAATTGTGAAATCATTCAAAGCTAAAATATTAAAACAGATTTGAGATACTTTAAAACCCTTTTTTTTATTATTTTAAAGTACCTCAAATTTTATTAGAATTTAAAAAAATCAAAATGAGCGATTTCACACATTTTTAAAACAACAAAACTATCTTTCATATATATTTAAATATCACGAATTCCATGTCACGCACTGTTACAGCGTGCGAAATATAATCGTTTGTTTATGCGAAATATAATCGTTTGTTTAGTTAAGAAAAATTTGTTTCCGAAATTTCTTTTGCAAGTTTTATTAAATAGTGTTACGCCTTTTACAATACCTGCTATTTTTTATGAATATGTTTGTAAATTTTGGAGATATTAAGAAAAATTTAGCGTAGGCACGCGCTACACAATTTTCCCTTTAAAAATTGGATATCAGTTTCGATATGAAATTTCTGCGAATTGGCTGGAGATACAGTTATAATGGGTTATTCAACTTATTCTAATCTATACCCCACAGAACTATGTTGTCAGGATATTATAAGACCTTTAGTAAATCATTATGCAGTTATGGACGAAAGTTTTGCCTGTAAATCCGGTTCTAAATCAACTTATTCAGGAAGGATGTAACATGTGCGTGACGGATACACAATTTTTCCATGGAGATAGACGACAAACTTTGTTTTATTTGAGTTTGTCATCTCAAGATCCACACATAACAGCATTATCAAAAACATCTCATATTAGAGTCTGTATAGAAACCTTTGTTAATTTTGTCACGCACGCGTTACATACTTTCATACACTATTTACCTGCACTTATCACGGGATTCTGTTGTTATATATAGGTTTATATATACGTAATTCTTCGTAAAATATTTGAATTTAATATTTATTACTGATATTGCTTTAGCTAACAGCGTTCATACTTACAACAAATGACACTATAAAACTAATAAATATATGTCCATGTTACTCTCTTCAAGAAAATGGGGCAACAAAAAGAAACACTACCGTTATTTTTCAAAATTCAACTAAAAATAAATTGTCACTATATATAATTTCATATCTATAAATATATAATTCGTGATATATATATATATATATATATATATGATATATATATATGATATATATATATATATATAAACCGATTCCAACAAAACTATCGGACAAACATATCCGACGAACCTGCATTTTGGCTCGATCTGGTACACATTTTACAATTTCATCTTATTCGGACAAATTCTTTGTGAACTAGATCAAAATAAGAAACGATTTCCGCCAATTTCATCAAAATTATTATATCTAGGAGTTACAAACGGAGTAAGAAACTTAAAGTAACCTCCACACTAAGATTATTAAACGAAACAATTCGATCGCCAGTTCAAACTTACGTTTTCATCAGAAATTACCCATATCCATAAGTAGCGCAATGTATACAAATTACAGATTCTTGACTCTGAGAATATGTTAAAGAAAAAAGTTATTTAAAATATTACCTTTATCTTCCCATTTTTTTCAATTAAAAACAACAAAAAACAGGATGTAGCTTTTAATAGTAGGGAACACATTAAAGTATGTGATTTAATATATTTCAAACTTTACCATTACATTTGGTATGAACATTATGTTTTTGTTGCCTTCGAATTATTTGATTGTTTAATTTTAAATCAATCCAAAAACGTATGTTTTGTTTTAATAATGGTCCAATTAAACAAAAAATGTTTGTTTCAAAAAATACAAATTTTCAATACAAAAACGAAAATTGCTAAACGTATCTTTTTATTGATTTATCTAATAAATTCAAGGAGAACTGATAGAAATTGTCACATTCAATGGAAAATGATTACATATCACTGCATTGCCAACCACTATGCATAGTATCTAAACAATTGTCAAACATTATCTTAACAAGTTTAAACATGGACGCCATGAAGTAGAGCTTATATGATTTTAAAAGTATTCGCTAATAGTACCATATATTTTTATAAATGATTCAGAATAGTGTTTGCGGAAATTGTAAATCAAATGTTCCATATTTTTAAGTCATCACATATGATGTTGGATTACATGTAACGTTTCATCAATTATATATAACAAGGTATGTATCCTTTAATATTCATATAGGACAATACTCCGTAAGGGAAACGGAAGATAGATCTAAATTTGATGTGGTTTCAGTTTTTTATATTCATATTTATTTCGATCCAATGAACTAAGTCAAATTGGAAAAACTGAATAATCCAGATAGATACAGATCTGCACATTTTACGGCAGGTAGGCGGAAATCGCTATAAGAAATATTTATATCGTTATTAACTATATGAAATAAAGGACAGGACTTCACGTGACTTTTGTATACAGTCGTTATCGTAGATATGTCGTAATATAAAATTTTGTTATAAACGATTTCGACTGTATATATAATTTTAGCTTGGAAAGTTTACATTTCCAGACATTATTAATTAGGGGAGAGACTCAAATTAGGCAGATTGACCCCACAATTTTTCACAACGTACTGAAGTTTGTGTAATCTAACGTGTGAAAAGTTTCGTTGAAATCGGTTCAGATTTTAATATAGCTCCCATATATAGTTTCGTTCGATTTTAAGTATATGGTGCACCAAAGACCCATAGTTAGAGCGATTGGCAAAAAATTTTGCACGACGTAATGAAGTTAGTCTAACGTGTGACATGTTTCATTGAAATCAGTTCGGATTTGGATATAGTTCCAAAAATATATTCGGGAACTAGCGCCGTTATGCTCTAAACTTACTGAAGCTAGTATAACCTAAACTGTGGCAAGTTTCGTTGAAATCGGTTCAGATTTGGATATATATCCATATATATATTTTCGTCGATTTTAATCTATAATTTTTTCAAATTGACACGGAATTTCGCTCTACGTACAAAACAGCATAGAATGACGTAATTGCGTTTTGTAGAAATGCAGATATAGCCAATATATATTTTCGACCGACTTAATGTTAATTGGGGTCCAATATAAGGATGCATCTGTTGAATATACCAAAAGTTGTGAAGGATATCATATAGTCGGTCCGTCCGACTTTACTACTTTCCTTACTGATTTTATATGTCAATCTTATTATCTATCAGTTGTCGACAAAATGTAGATGAGTGAAAATATATTCGCAGTGCCATTGTAAATTAGTAGTTTTGTTGTTGTAAGGGTGCAAGAAAAATTAAGTGATCTTTCTCTCTCGTTAAACATTTGTTTTTTTTTTTGCATTCCAACAATCATTTAAAACATGTCTAATGTATTTTCTTTCATATATATTAGGGTCGTACCTAAATTCATGCGTATACGTACGAATTTATTCATGTTAAATACATGTATTTCAATGAATGTTACCCAAATACGCATTGTTTCTTGAATTTTATTTTTCTATACATGTAAACATTTTTCGGTTAATTAAGAACATGTTTTCATCCATTTTCACCGTTTTCAATTGGCACAGATGCAAATAAAGTCCTTACGTATTTGGGTAATACGGACGTCTAACGAACCCTATAAAGGTGAGAAAGTGAGTATTTTTGTACGGAGCGCAATAAATTAGGTACGACTTTTACCCACAAAAAATTATTATAAATTTCCGTGAAATGCCACAGGTGGAGCACCTTTGAACCTGCCCAGCAATAAAATTTCAAATGGGTTAATAAGACTACGAAACTAACTGTAATATTCACTATATTAATTTTTGTTTTTATGCTTTAAAAAGTTTTGATTTAAATTTTGTAATTTATGTTAATGTTTTTAATAAATAAATGCATTACTCATATGTATGAATAAAATATATACATATTTGAACATAATCGTTCAAAAATACCAAGCCTTGTTCAAAGCTACCCCCTGGGACTTAATGACTTGGTCCAGTAAAAGTAACAGTAATGAAATATTTAAATCGAACTTAAAGTATGACAGTGTACATTTGCACCTATTACATAGAATTTAGAAAAAAACCAAAAATTGTAGAATAATAAAATTATGAGGTTTGAGAACAAAAAGTGTTGGAAGGTGCCCCCTCTCCCCTGTGTAATGCAAGGATTTTATCATAATTTTATACTTCATTTTTTCCATCTTTCCCCCTTCTGTTTGCTACCTTCTCCAAAAAGAACGAAGGGAATATCCAATTTAATCCAAAATGTCACCCAGTTTAATCTATACTTAGCAAATTGTAATATATTTTTTAATCAAACGTATATGAGGTACGAGGAAGGCGTCTATTTCCTTCCAAAAATAGTAATGAAAATGTCAAATTTATAATAGTTTATTTGACAATATATTACATATTTTACAGAAAGGGGATGACCCATATTTAAATAAAAAGTACAGTAAAAAAGTGTATTGCAACAGTCGGAAACAACAACCATATAGAAATTTATTTGTAGAAAGTAATACACGAAACATCAATTCAGAGAACTTGAACTTCATTCACTGTTCTTACAAATTTTGGATTCAACACCAAAATATTGAAAACAAATAATTGATTGCATTCAGAAAATTATGCTTTATATCAATTTATTTGTATTTTATCGACAAGTCATATCTGGTGTAAATGGAATTGACAATAGTATTATCCTCAACAAAAAATCAAAAAATTTATACCAAAGTTTAAAAAATATAGATTGCTAAAAATAACATACAGAAATATATGACATATAGAAGACATGCACTTTATAGATGACATCCAGTTAATAAAGAAGTTTAAGGTTAGATACTTAAAGTGAGGTGACCACTTTATGTATCTAACGTTTAAAAAGATACCCATTTCAGTCAAATAAATAAAAAACATACGCAACAAGTGGTTGTGCTTGTTTGGCATTTTTTAACACATAACTAAAAACTCGAAAATGAATGGAAGGTTATGATTTTTTCACAAAATCCAGTAGGGATGAAGTATTTGATTCATCAATAACAAAGTAATTACTTTCGCACGAACGCGGTAAAAATAATGTTCATTTATTAGCATTGCTAATAAAATTTATAAAAATGCACACGCATACACAACATTTGTATTTTGATTTAATCCCAGTTGTTCAAAAAATATCAATTATCTTCCATTACATAGTTATATATCTTCTATTACATATATTACATAGTTATAGTTACTTAGTGATCTAGTTACTTCATATCCAAAAATGAAACATAAAATAGACTGTTGGATTTATTTGTCGATTGAAAAGTTTGTCTAGTTATATCCATGGTATAATTATTACAAGGTAGGTCACAGCTACCAACTGATTTCAATTGTTTCCCAAGGTGGCTTGTTCCATCAAATCAAAATACATATTTTGTGTATGTGTGTGTATTGTTTTGCATACTATGTCAAATAAATTCAATATAAATTTGAAATATATTCAAATTTAATTGAAATGAAAGTTATCATTAAAAGGTTATAGGTTTAAATTACCATTAAAGGTTATGAAAATTAAATTATCATAACCTTTCATTCATTTTTCGCGTTTTTTAGTTTTGTGTTGAAAAAAATGTCAAATAAACACAAACACTTGTTGCGTTTATTTTTTTATTTTTGGCAGAAGAAGCCATACGTGCATAGTTGCTTTTTTGTTATTCACCTCAAGCTGCCTTACCTTGTATTATTTTACCATGGTTATATCATTCCAATTCAGTAGTTACTGTTAATGCAAAGGGTAATGAACCGACTTATATATATATATATATATATATAAAAGTCATAGGCAAAACAGAACGATTGTTTTGTCATTTTCTTAAGACTTTTTAGTAATTTTCGGATTTTGAAAAGAAAAATTCTAATAGAAGTTTGTTTTTCGCAAAAATATATTCGTTATATACTATGTGGAATGTACCATACCATGAGATGTGAAACCTGAATTTTTATATTCGAACGAAATACATATAAATCTGAGGTACATTTTGATTTTGTAACACAACACAGACAGATGTCCGAAACACATCAATAAATGCTCAAGAGATATTCTACCGATTCTCTGTAGGTGAGTTTTCGATGATCACATTAATTTTCTAACTTTTGTTAATTTTAAATCTCAATCTTCTCTTCAGAGACTCCTATATCACCCTGGAGACAGATTTGAAAAGCACTAGGGCGACAAAAGAGACGCGAATTGGGGATTCACAGATGGATCAAACAGTATAATTGTATACAATACTCTATTATAATAAATATCAATAAATAAAGATATGCATACATAATTAATTTTATAAAATATTTGAAAATGTCCAAACTGTTATACAATCTACTTTGATATATATACGTAACTAGGTAAATATATTGCAATTTTGTACTACCGAAATGATTGTATACTGGTAACGCAGGCAGGGGACAATTGACTTCCCCAATGACATACCCATGTTAAATTCACCAGTCTAGGGCATGATGTGGTAAGTAGTGGTAGTTACAGGTAATTAGTAAAATAACTAGTTCATAACCAGTTACTCGAACTACTGGGATAGGACAAGTCACCATATAGTAGCCCTATAGTGATTTCAACAGAAGGACATGCATAAATCGTCATAGAATTACAAAATCCACCTTATGATGGAGGGGTAAAAAAATAATCTTCAATACAATAACGTATGTTGCCAACATATTTCAAATTGAATTATTTTATAAATTCAATGGGAACTGATAACATGGCATTGCCAACCATAAATCCAGTTATCTATACAAATGTCAAACATTATCTTAGCAAATGTCAAAAAAAAGACGCCATTACCAAGATATTCTTTCAATTTAAAAGTACTTTGCAATAAGAAAATAAATTTAAACTTTTTAGTGTTATAAATAATTGATTACATTGGTGAAATAATGCTATCTAAATATTTAATACGTTTGTCATTTGTACGAGCTGATATTCAACTAAAGGAGGCATCCGCAACAATAACATATAATTCTTGATGCAGTGATTACGTTTTAATTTGCAAGGTAAGATTAGAAATGTAAAATTTTATCATTATATAGGTCACATGCCAAATATTTGAAGGTGTTTTGGTATTACGCCATGTAACGGTACTGATACATATTCCTAAGTATGCATTTTATCGATTGATATCCTTAAATGTCTTATTGGAACAGGATTGAATATTCCAGATGGATTCCAAATGGAAATATATATGGGCTCATCAGAATACCATACAAGAGATCCCCGCTCAAATTTAATCTTCGGGCGAAACTCAGAAAATATTGAAAGACTACTAGTCAGAAACTGATACTTCCGGAGCTATGGTGTTCTAAAGGTTTGACAAAAAGTGTTTTTGCATGGCTTACGTTGAGTTAAGCTCAGATTATACTGTCCATATTAAAATACTATTCTGCTCGCGTAAATCCTCGGCCAAAGGTCGGCTATACCAGAAACTTTTTGATATAAAGGAAATTTTAATCGAAGACCGGCTATTTAAAAAAAATTAGTTAAAAAAAAATTTTTGATGCGTTTATGCATTTACGAATTGATTATGGTAATATTAACCGATATTTATAGAAACATGTTTATTTAAAACAAAATTTCGATCGCGTAGTCGAATTTGCCATTTGTCCATAGGAGAAAGTCTTAAATCCCCGGCCGAAGGACGTCTATATAAGAAACTTTTTGATATAAAGGAAATTGTAATCGCGTAGCCATATTTTCCGCTTGTCCATAGGTGAAAGTGTTAAATCCCCGGCCGAAGGCCACCTATTTTTGAAATTTTTTAATTAAGACGAATTTAAGTGAAAATATTATGTGTACGCTTTACAATCATACCAATATTACCTTCATCGATCCATAAATAACGAAGTTATGAGCATAGGAATTTCGGAACTTCAGAGTTCCGTATCTCGGGAAGTATGGACTTCCCCATAAAAGTCATATATTTTCGAGATCAGGAAGACGAGACATACTTGTTCCAATAAATATAATTTATTTATTATTATTTGGAAAAGGCTTTTGGCAGAGTACGTTAAACAAGTTGCAGCGTATGTACAATTTTTATCACCACACTTTAGTACAGGGTATTATGTCTTTGTGCATAAGTTTGTAACAGGCAAAAGGAAACTAGATAGATACATGGTTCCTTTTGAGAATAAGCATGGAATCACTTTTTATGTCGATTTGTGCATGCCAGTCCGTCCGTATGTCTGTCTATGTTAAATTGTAAACAAAGTAAAGGTTGCATTTATGATCCAAATTGGATGAAATTTGGCACAACTCATCTATTTGCCCCAAGGACGAAACCTATTGAAAAATCGGATCAGATTTAGATATAGCTCCCATATATGCATAGTAATAGCCTTCGGGATAATCCATTAAAAAGCAAAGCTCTATTATTTTCTAAGTTCAATGATGTTACTGTTCATGTTAAGTATGTTGATGCTATTATTGAGTATGTTGGGGAGCATTTTTTTAGATAACAAACTTTCGTTTAGGCAACATATTAACCGGGTAGTGTCAAGAGTTAATTGGGTTTTATGGAACTGAACACTTTTTGTAAAGGCTCTTGTCCTACCTTTGATTATATATTGCTATGAGATATTGTTTTGAGATCTACTCATATTTCGCCCAATGTGCACGACTTTCTGGGCTATTCGTTTCAATTATTGTTAAATTGATTTTCCTAACAGGAACCTTTACGTTTTCGCACTCTACTAGAAACAGTCAGTTGCTAATACCGTGAATCGCTTATTTAATGGATTATTCATTCCTTGTTACAGTAGCTCGGTTGTATCTTCAGCATATCAAATAGTATTTTTTACGAATTTTTCCTAATATTTTGGTCTGTTCCCGTGCAGCAATCATCTTTTGATATTATAAAGAAACTTTTTGTCGTTTTAAAATATTGTACATTGTTGCAAGTTCTGGAACAGACTTATTATTTGCAATTGAGAAAAAACAGTACTTATGAGATTGTTTTTTATTTTATTTAAAGTAAATCTCGAAGTTTTAATTTATTTTTTTGTTAACTTATATTTACAATTAGTTTTAGTATTATTTATGCTACGTGGATCAGTTTTATCTTTTAATTTGAACGATGTATATTGTAATTCTGTTTATTAACCCTTTCAGTGTTTTTGTCGAATATATTCGACATTTAAAATTACTCTCTTCCTTTGCAATTTTTCGGTTATCCTATGTACCGTTACAATTGATGTCTTTCTTTTTGCTGAAAGATAGACAAAACTGTCCGAGGGTTAAAATAAGAATTGATTTTTTTCTAAACTCTGGGCCTTCATATGATTTTAAGTACAAAGTTTTAGATTTTTATTCCGACAAAAATTTTCTTTGACACTGAAATGGTTAATGGGCTTGATAGCCTTGAATTACATGTGAAATAAACGAAATGAAATGAAAATACTACAATTGTAAAACATGGTGCCGACTTTGGGAACCTGGTTATCCAATTCTCTGCATGGCTAAAATACGCATTTCAGATGATAAAAGAATTTAAGATTAAAATCATGTATTCTATTAAACCACTCTAAACCGATTTTTATACCCTCAGCCTTATGGCTAATGAGGGTATATACACTTTGATACGATGAAAATGTGCCTCATCGAAGCAATGCTTTTAGACCCCATGTTTCTTTGGACAAAACCCGTTTCAGAAAATTTGGAGTCGTTTTACACATGTGCGTCCGTCGGTCTGTCTGGCTGGTGCACACGATAACACTCGAAGGGAATAACCGATTTCATCCAAATTTTGCACATCTTAATATGTCTTCCAAAATTAGTTTAAGTTCGAAGACGGGGATTATCGGTCCACTCCTTCTGGTACCTCCCCCCCCCCCCCAAAATGTTCAAAATTGTGCTAAAAATTAATTTTATAAGAACATGCAAACGGACTATATGATTTTAACGAAACTTAGTACAACCTATTATCTTTACCAAGCCTAGATTGAGTTTGAAGATGGGACCCATTGGTCGGCCCACTCCTTCTGGTACCTCCCCCACAAAGGGTCAAAATTTTAAATATTTCTAAATCAAATATAAGGTGAATGGAATGTCAGATTTGAACCCAAATTTGCACAACCTATTTTCTTTACCATGCCTAGATTGAGTTTGAAGATGGGACCCATTGGAAAACACCTTCTGGTACTTCGCACTCAAATTGTCAACATTTTCAATACTTATAAATCCATAGGGTGAGGGTATATATCTGTCGGCAACACCGACTGACACTCTTTTACTTGTTTTTTAAGTTAATCGGTATTTATTAGTGCACACATTTAACAGTTTTTTCCAATTTTAAGCCAAAACGAAATGAAAAGTTCCTTATTACTCACCTATATGCCGACTATAAAAAATCTTTTAAAATCGACATTCCCACTAATTTTTTCCTTAAGCAACATGAATAGAGATGGGCGGTGGGTAAATATCCAAAGGGTAAATACCCGGTAAATTGGGTAAATACCCATTTGTGGGTATTTATTTGGGTATTTACTATATTGAATAGGTAATATAACATATTACACCCTATTTCCGGGTTTTTGCTATCAAATCGATTTACGATACTTTAAAGACGTGGGTAAATACTTGGGTAAATACCCGCGATTTTACCCAAAAATTGGGTATAAACTCATTAACTGCGGAACCACTTGACATAGTCGGCCAAAATTTGCATACATGTTTATAATGTCAAAACAAATATAGAAATCCAAAATGGGGTCCCTGGGTCCAAGTTTTGATATAGCCCCCATATAACCGTATCTCCCGATTAAAGGTATTTTTTTGCATATTAGGCACATTTTAAGGCCAAAATGGCTGTAATTTGGCACAGAGTGTTCTCTTTGGGTACCAAATGTCCATGCAAAAATTTAGGTATGTAGGTCCACATTTACTGGTTTTGCCTTAATCAATGGCACGTTAAATGTGCTCGAATTAATGCAAAAGTAGTGGACACAATTAGGGATAAAGTTGGTGTCCGTTGGTGCTGTGTTCATTGTCGAAAAATCTCAGCCGACTTTTATAACTTTGTAAAAGACTTGCAGTCGGAGCTTGGTTCGATGAAAAAGGAATTTACATAGTTATCAAAACGTTTTGAGAATTTTTCCAATTTGTTCGAAAAGTACCAAGAGCTGGATGAATTTGTATCATCGCCGTCTGTGTCTGAGCAGAAACGTAAAAGGTCTGCGAAAAAGGCTCCCAATAAAGTCGTGCATGTCGCAAACCCACAGTTTCTGTTGGGTGGGAATACAGTGCCACAATCACCTTCCGTCAATATCACAGATACAACGGAAACTGATTGTGTCCAGACATATGCTAGTGTTGCGTCACATTCGGCCTCGGTAATCGTTAAGGATGTAAATGAAGTGATTACTTCAAAATCTGTGAGTATAAGTAGTGCTAGTCTGGGAAAGACTTCAAAACCTACTCACGGAAATCGGGAATCATCAAGTAGATCATCTTTTAAAATCGTAGAACAAGAAAGTATGTTTCATCGACTAATTTCGGCCAGCTAATGCATTTGTAAAGGAATTTCTGGAAAGATCTGAAAATTTAGCTCATTTGCCTCAGAGGGCTGAAATATTGCCAAAAAACTAAATATGTTTCTCAATGTTTGCTATCAGAATGTAAGAGGGTTAAACACAAAATTAAATCGATTATTCTCTGATAGCCTTCGTTTTAATTATGATGTTATAGTATTTTCTGAAACTCACTTGACTCTCTTTTACTGGATTTTTGGGTAAACAGACAACATTTAGTAACATTTGGTAACAATTGTTACCAAATATCGAGTAAACAGACAGAGCTATTATTTGTCAGCAGTGTCTGCAACCAGCGTGTAGTGTTTGTACGAGACCTTACAATGCTATACCGATTCAAAAGCAAATGCCACAGTCAATGAGTGAATATTTCGATGATCCAATCAAGGCTTATCACCGATATCAGAAGCTTGTAAAATTCCATTTCGACCAAGAATGCAGTATTGGTATCCATTTGTACAGGTCAAATGAGGCGGTTATTGGAAAAATCAACGCCGAACTACAGGGATTTAATGAACTGAAACGAAAACGGATACAAACCATAGAGAAAGAACGTGAACGCATTAGAAAATTAAAGGAATATGTTGCCTACTATGAGCGACGCCTGGAACAGGCAAAATATATGAAACCACTTATGGTTTTGCTATTTTCATCGCATATATTGGTTCCTAGATCAATATTAATGGACAATAAAGATTTCGAAGTCAGAAAAATAAAGGGTTTCGCGATATTTTTTTTTAATTTGTTTGTTGGATTTTGGTTTTAATAGTTTTAAGGTCCTGTTCTCGCGATATATTTTGCCAAACCTCCATTTTCTTATTCTAAATATATTTGGGATGTTTTGAAGACGCGAAGACTATATTTAATACTTGCATTTTGAGATTAGGGCGAGAAATTACCAAATATTAAATGAAATATTGCTGGAGAATGTATTGAACGTAAATGTGAGAAAATATTCGCGAAAAAATGCAGTGGTTTATTGGAAACGTAGCCAAATCACTTATAGTATGTGGTTACCCGTAATGGTAATTACAAAAAGACAAAGCTTGTGCTATATAATGATTTTTTCTAAAATAATAATATATGATTTTTGATAATCATATTTGGCTTGGTATAGATTTTGGCCGATATCTTCGAAACCAATAGGTCTCTCGCAGTGATTCTTGCAGAAGTATGATCTAAATATGTCAACAAACATATCCCATCATACATAATTTATTTTACATCTTTAATAGGTTGGCTTTAGGCGTATACATTGGAATTTTGTCAAATTTGTATTGAAGCAAAATACTTACTACACACACTGTATATTTATATCATTACACTCACTGTAATATATATCAAAAACCAAGGTGTATTTAATTAATAAATTCTTAAATACACCTTGTCAAAAACTATAAAAAAAAACATTGACAAGTGCATTTAGACGCACAAACACATAGCACCGAATGCCATTACAAAAGTTTGAAAATGCTACTATTGTAAGTAATGGTAATTGCAACACTTATTAATTAATTTTATTTTTAATTAATAATTAAAGAAATTCAATTATTAAATTAAAGAAATTCAAACGGACGTAACTATAATAGTATGTTTTTATTAATACAATAAGACGCAACTACACTCCTTTAAAAAACTAAAGCTCGCAATATCGAAGATAGAAATTCTGAACTTATGCTAGTGCTACTTCTGGGGTGTTTGGTATTGAAAATGAGATATATCGTCCAATTTTTTACGGTAGCCCTTAAATAGCGGTAATTTAAGGTTTTTCTTCATTTTCTCTAGACTCCATAGAGTGCGCTGTGCAAAGTTCTATCGCTATCGGAGAAATATTTTATGTCTTTAGTGCAGCATTTACATAAAATCAGTGGAAAATGTGTATGGGAGCTATATCTAAATCTGAACCGATTTTCACGAAACTTAGCACACGTCACTTTAGACTCAGTTTGCGGATAATTATTAGTCACTTTGTTGTACTATAATTGTGTTGTAGTTTCGTCCTTTTGAATCAGAAAATATCATGTCAAAAGGACGTAACTGACATAAAACCTTTAAAATCGCATCAAAATTATTATTATTATTTTATTTTATTCAAAAAATAAATACAGATCGCAGTTAAACTTAAAAAAAAAATTCCAGCCATACTCCATTTTTATAGATTTTATAACGTTTTTTGCTTCTCCTTTAAAATTAGTAAAAGTGTAGTTACGTCCGTACAAACATGTTGGAAGTAACATTAAGTGTAAATGCTCCTAATGTCGGCATGTACCAATATAACTTCAAACTAAAAAATCCTATAACCAAACATGAAAAATACCTTGAATAATATTGCAACCTATCTCTGTGTAAAATTTCATTGAGCTATTTACATTTATTCAGCGATGTTTCTTAAGAAAAATTTAGTGGGTATTTCGGTTTCATTTCATTTATTTCATACAATGTAATATAAAAAAGCCAGCATAGCCAATAACTTATATATATATATATATATAATAAAAATCCAAACAAAGAATAAACTAAATAAATTAAAAATACATAACAGTAAAAAAAAATTCTACATAATGAAATTTAATGCAAACCCCTAACATAACAGATTCCAAACAAGAACCCCAGTCCACTGCACTCTACTTAACTGTTGCTAAGAAAAGTGGAGGGGAAAAGAAGCTTAAGGAATCATACATATAAATATACTATATATTCCTCTCGAAAGAGCAATATCAGAACCACAGACATTAAATTCCATATGTATAAATCTATAACATAAATGCTAACGAACTTAAATAAAAATGGCTCCCCAGCCAAAAATTAAAAAAAAACAACGTAACATTATGCAACCTGTAATCAGCGATTACTTCAAAGCCAACTTCATCAAATACGAGACAAATGCCCAAATAATTCCCTCCTATACGCAAAAGTGGAAGAGGTAAACTTACGAAGGCTCAAAGGGAGCTGATTCCACGATCTTACGACTCTAAATACAAATGATCTTTCACAAATTGCAGACGAAAACCTCGGATACAACAACTGAGGTTTCCGAGAGGATCTACACATCACAAACCACAAATATTTGCAACAATATTTAAATTATATATGTTTACGGATCCTTTTCGTAATTGTAATGAACACTTTAGAATTTAAAGTTATCAAAAACATTATTTGTAATTATGATATTTTTATTGATGACGTCCTTAGTAACAATAATTGTTAAGGTTTTCCTATAGTCGGCATATTAGTGAATAATGGTAAATAAGTGCTCTAAATACCGAATAAATTCTAAAAAAATCAGTTTTAAGTGATTTTCCATAATAGAAGACTGGTTTAAATCTTAAATTCCTTTAACCTCTGAAATGGGCAATTTTGCCTTGCCGAGAATTGAACTATTTTACCTAATTGTCAATATACTCAACTTTAATACAAATTAATTCAACAAATTTGTATAGCATCGGGGAGTAAACAAAGTTTCGAAAGAGATGAAACTAAATACTATATAGTGGAAAAATGCACTCGGGATAGTGAAACATTTAAACTGCTTCAAAAAATTAGTTCGGCCCTATACTGCAATTAATCTTTAAAAAATTGGCAGGCATACTTAATTTTTATAGGTTTTATAACTTTTTTTTGTCACATGTTGTTTTTGCAAATTAGTTAGGCTGAATTTTAGTTTATTGTTTTTATAAAAAACAGCTATTTATTAGTGGGTAGTATGGCATTGTCCGCCAAGGTGTAAGGCAGGGAAGATTATTTTCGGATCTCGCCACTGATCGTCATCAGTTCCCTTAGTTTTTGTTTGGATATTCTCCCTATAAAGATATTTTATAGACATAAAAAACTGGGATTCAGCCTGACTAAATTGCAAAAACAAAATACAAATTATATTCCAAATAACCCGCCAATACTACTACTGTTATTGCCTCTCCTGTAAAATAAATAAAATTGTAGTTACACCCGTTTGCATTTATGGTGACGATATACACTTTATGTGATCTTCGATTTTGAGGCTTTGCACACTGAATGACAAATTTAATATAAACTCCTTATTGAAGAGGGTATAGAAAATGGAGGTGTATGTGGAAGTATACATACAAAATAGTGTTTTTATTTATTAGAGCTTTAAGAGATAAAATCATGAGCTGATTAGATTCCAACATTAATATGAATATGACAAATTATTATTTTTTAAATAACCGAGTAGGAATATTTTGTAAGTCTGGGTTTATACATGCAACTTTTTTAAGCAACTCTGCTCCTGCTCTTTCGATTCTCTTTTTAATTTCTTTCCCCTTGTCACTTTTTATATTTCTCAGAGATCTTAGCAGAGTTGCTTACAAAAGTTGCATGTATAAACCCAGACTACACATACATTTCGAAATTCTTTTTTTTATTAAATGTCCTCTCGTATTCAATTTACTCAATCTGGCTGCTGGGAATGGGAATGAATATGGGGCAATAGAAATGTAAATTTTATAAATTTTCATTCATTTTTTTAAATTATATTTTGAGGGTTCCAAAATATTAGACTAACTTCGGGTAATGTGAACCACCATTTTCTTTTTTTGATATTGTGGGCGTAACAACGGTAAAAAATAAAAACAAATTGTTTTCACAACATAATAGATTTGTTGACTGATATATATCAGGTCAAACATTATATATATATATTTGTCTATAAAAATGTTATTGCATTATATTTCAAAAAACTCAAAACTACGAATAAAAATAACTTGGCAGGTAATGTGGACCAGTATGTGTGGGTAATGTCGATCAGTAAGTTAAAGGTAAGTTGTGGATTGGTTGTGATAAATTTCAATTTAATGCACTATTGGGTACCAATGAATTGAAGGTCCTTGCTTCATTATCCAACCGAAGCAGCTGTAATTTCGCATATCGAGTTTTCAGAGGATAGAATGCCTCCTCGCATATTAAATGCGCGCATGTTTCTAAATCGTCCTTATGAAGAAGTCCCACTTTTTTATAGTGGTCCACATTACCCGACATTGAATATTTTTATTTAGAAATACGTATCGGCTTGAAAAATAAATAAAAAATTAAAAATCAACAATTGAAATTACAGCAAAACGTATATTTTTGTTAAAGAAAACAAGATCAAAGACATAAAAGTATAAAGATAAGACAATTGATACGTCAACAATTTCCAACAGAAGGCTTTTCCTCTGTTGTTACGATATCATAACAACAGATCAAACTATATTAAACGTTTTAAACGCTTTAACACAAACCACATAACTTTTTTATATTCGAGAAAAACAAAGTGTTCGACTATTTTGAAAAAACGTTCGACTATTGTGCTAAAAAATTTTAAATCACACTTTTACATTTTCAACATTGCAATTATTTATTCAAAACCAACTTTGATGTTTACTTTCCCAAATTAGGAAAACATTTATCAAGGCAGCATTGACATATTTCAAGCATTTTCTTAAATATGGGGGTTGTTCACATTAGACGCATAGTCCACATTACCCGAAGTTACTCTATGTTTTTAAAATAAATAAAATCTTTATAATAATTGAAATTTGTCGCACAGTGTTATTTAAGATTTTGTGTTCTATTGGATCTGGGGGAGGCGCTTTTCGGAGTCACTGATTGCTGGAAGATGTTCGCTAAGAACTTTGTTAAGGCGGTGAAGGTGATCTGGCCAACAAATTAGAAGAGATCGGTCAATATTTAGCGGCTAAAATAAGACGAGATATTACTAATGAAAAACATGACCGGAAAAAATTAATGTTCGGTGTATATGATCGGTCCCGTCAAACTATAGTTTTAAACTGTATTAAAAATTAGGAACAATTGTAGAAAATAAGAAAATATAGTATGTAGGGGAGACTGGGGTACCTTCGGCACTTTTAGTTTAGAGCTCTATATCTCAGTATTTATTCAACAGATATAACAACTGTATGGCTTGTTATTGTCCTCTGACACTTAATTATAAACATTAGTAACAAAAATTAGTATTAGTTAAACATTTTTACAGTTTTGTAAAAAAAGTCAAATGCGCCGAATGTGCCCCTACCCGTGGTAGCTTCGGCATTTGATGGGCAAATTCGGCACCATAGTCATAGCCTGGTAATTATCATCGCTATCATTGTGGTTGAAATAGCTTTTTTCTATCGCATTTTCGACAATGCAAGGAGGTTTGGTCTTATATATCGTTAGCTAAAATGCAAAAAGGCGTAACTAACAAAAATGAACTCAATGAACTACATGTGTTGACAAAGTTTTACACGTCTGCGGTCAAAAAAGGAGCATATATTAACAAACAACAAAAAGACGTAACTACAAGTGGGTTTATTTGATAAATGCAAAAAGGCGTAACTAACAAAAAAATCACGTTTTTACTTAATTATTATGACTGCCATTAAACTAAATAACTAAATTTGTTAAAAAAAAATTATAGTCTATTATTCGTCATATGCAATATCACCCTGCCGGGCATACTTTTTCATTTCACATGACATGTTTATAGTTTTCATTCAAAACTGTTTTTTCTCCTCCTACACAATTATGCTTTTGTTAGTTACACCTTTTTGCATTTTAGCTAACGATATGTAATTTCGAATAATATTAAAGGATTATTTTTAAAGACAAACACAAAAACATTTTAAGGAAATAATATTGCACTATCTGTATATGGTCGAATGAGCCCCACTTGAAAATGCCGAATCAACCAGAATGTACTTTTTATATTTTATTTATATGTTTAAAAAAAATAAAATAAAATACTTTTTAATTGTATTTGAAAAAGTATTATTTTTATGAATAGGAACATATGCACCTATTTTTAGTCAAACTGTGAATTGATTTTAATTTAGTAATTTTGTACTTGAAATTCATTGTTTTCGAACACTAAACGAAAAAGTGGATATTTTTAAGAATAATTAGTTCGTCAGTCGATATATATAATTAATACCAGTAAGGCCAGTATCTCCTCTACCATGAGGTAGAGAAGGTACAATTCAGTTAACACTAATCCTGTAGTGCCCAACATAATTCCCATTAGCTGTCATAGTAGGTTGTCGAAAATATGTGAAATAATTTTTCTATTTTTTCTACGAATACAAATTATATCAAATATTGTGAAAAACAGTAAACACAAAATTAGTGCAGTGATATAGGGGAGAGGGGGGCAACTTTGAACACTTGTTTGCAAGCCTCATAAAATGTTTTATTTTATAATTTTAACTAATAGGTACATATGCAACCTTTACAATGAATATACATATGACATACTTTAAGCTTGATATAAATATTTTATTGCTGTTTTAAGGGAGGAAGTCAAAGTTTTCAAAACTGCACCCAAATTTATTAAAACATAGAATGACATAAAAACAAAAATTGATATGGTGAAAAATACAGTTTATTTCGTAGTCTAATTATCCCATTTGAAATTTTGAGAAATCGAAGCCAAAAGTTAAAAACACCGCTTTTTACTCGAATTTAAGAGGCATGTTGAAAGGTGCCCACCCGTGGCATTTTACGGAAATGTATAATAACTTTTTTTGTAATAAATATATATGAAAAAAATACATTAGTTATGTTTGGAATGATTATTGGAATGCAAAAAATTTGATTAACGAAAGAAAACTTTCACAGAATTCTTCCTGTGCCCTTACAACCAAAAGAATAAAAGTTTACATTTACACTGCGAAAACATGGTCACACATGTACAACTTGTCGACAACTGAAAAAGCTAGCCAAAGTGGTTACGCAGATAAATAAGATTGCCATATACAAAAATGTGGTAGTGGGTCGGAAAAAATTTAATGCAAGATTTTATGAGCGCTATTCAAAGGTGCCCCCTCACCCCTACCATAGACTAATGAAGGTATAGGTTAGGTTAGGAATGTACGCTTGTTGTAACAACCGTCCACTCGGAGACTATGTCCGTTGTGATCATCCTTTATATATATATATATATATCAATTTCATATCTTCCAAACTGTTTATGTCTTCTGCTAATCAGCGATGGACATTTACAGAGGATGTGTTCAATTGTATCCAGTTCTTCTTCGTCCTCACATAGACGACAGTAATCCTCTCCACTGGAGTTCCACTTAGAAGTGAGAGATCTAATTTTGCAGTGACTGTTATAATCCCCACAACGATTTTGATTTCCATCTTATTGTGTTTCAACAGCGAAGACGTTCTTTTACGACAGAATTCAAGGCAGATGGATTTTGAGATTTTGCAAGCAGGTTCCCTTAGCCATCTGTTACCAACTACCTCGCAATGGAACGCACGGATTCTGCCAATGAAATAGCTGATGGGAGGTTTCACAGATTTCTCAATCAGAAGATTGGACGACTGTGAGCCCCCTCGAGCAAGCTCGTCGGCTATCTCATTCCTTTCAATGTCACTATGTCCTGGAACCCAACATAAACCAACAATCTGTCGTATATCATTCAAAGCGGACTTACAATCATGAATTGCTTTCGAGTTTATAGTATGCGACTTCACCGCTTTCAAGGCCGCCTGACTATCGACATATATAGTCGCCAAACCCGTGATGTCGGCATTAAGTGCTTTTACTATCTCGGCCGCATTCGTGATTGCAAGAATCTCTGCTTGAAAAACGCTACTGTTGAGTTTACATGAGTTGTATATTCCTAATTCCCTACAGTAAACGCCTGCGCCTGTGCCTTCCTCCATCTTAGACCCGTCTGTAAAGATTGACAGACCTGGCAGAGGTAAGGAGCCACTAGTCGAGGATTCCCTACTAGGAAATTTTAACTTTGATGTCATTAACACTAGATTGCCGAAGGCGGTCATTTTGACTGTTTTTCAATTTAGTACAAGTACAAAAACAATTGTGTATATTATGACACAGCTCTTTAAAATTTGGTGACTTTTTGTACCACATAGAACTACGTTTATTAATCATAGTAGCTGCTTTCCCCCTCTTTCATTCCCCGTATTCACATGTGCTATACCTATATCGCATAAAATCGGTCATTTTGACTTCTTGTAAAATATTAAATAATCAAACTACTTTTATTATTGTATAAAGTAAATTTCTTATATTCCAACATCTGTGCAACAACGTCGAAACACGTTTGCTACTCTAGAAACACAAACGAACACACAAAACGGGAAAAATAAATTTTATATTTCCAGTCGATATCACTCATAGAGTAAACACTTACTCTTTTGAGAACATTTTGTCCGCGCTCTTATTTTTCAAAAAGGGAAACCCGAGTGCCCTCCCACCGAAAATTAGTAATAACAATGTTTTGTATGATTGTAAATAAATAAAAAAAGGTTTAAACAAATTTCTTTACATAATAAAAATCTTTCAGAATGAGGTCATTTTGACCGATTTTAGGCAATATAGGTATATACAAAATTCCAGCCTTTCTAGTGTTAAAGTGCCTGTGAGGGGGAATATAGTCACTGATATGACTATTCCTGAAAAAAATTAAACCAAGATTTTATGAGCGCTGTTCAAAGGTGACCCTCTCCCCTACCATAGACTAATGAAGGTATAGGCAAGGTTAGGAATGTACGCTTGTTGTAACAACCGTCCACTCGGAGACTATGTCCGTTGTGATCATCCTTTATATATATATATATATATATATATCAATTTCATATCTTCCAAACTGTTTATGTCTTCTGCTAATCAGCGATGGACATTTACAGAGGATGTGTTCAATTGTATCCAGTTCTTCTTCGTCCTCACATAGACGACAGTAATCCTCTCCACTGGAGTTCCACTTAGAAGTGAGAGATCTAATTTTGCAGTGACTGTTATAATCCCCACAACGATTTTGATTTCCATCTTATTGTGTTTCAACAGCGAAGACGTTCTTTTACGACAGAATTCAAGGCAGATGGATTTTGAGATTTTGCAAGCAGGTTCCCTTAGCCATCTGTTACCAACTACCTCGCAATGGAACGCACGGATTCTGCCAATGAAATAGCTGATGGGAGGTTTCACAGATTTCTCAATCAGAAGATTGGACGACTGTGAGCCCCCTCGAGCAAGCTCTTCGGCTATCTCATTCCTTTCAATGTCACTATGTCCTGGAACCCAACATAAACCAACAATCTGTCGTATATCATTCAAAGCGGACTTACAATCATGAATTGCTTTCGAGTTTATAGTATGCGACTTCACCGCTTTCAAGGCCGCCTGACTATCGACATATATAGTCGCCAAACCCGTGATGTCGGCATTAAGTGCTTTTACTATCTCGGCCGCATTCGTGATTGCAAGAATCTCTGCTTGAAAAACGCTACTGTTGAGTTTACATGAGTTGTATATTCCTAATTCCCTACAGTAAACGCCTGCGCCTGTGCCTTCCTCCATCTTAGACCCGTCTGTAAAGATTGACAGACCTGGCAGAGGTAAGGAGCCACTAGTCGAGGATTCCCTACTAGGAAATTTTAACTTTGATGTCATTAACACTAGATTGCCGAAGGCGGTCATTTTGACTGTTTTTCAATTTAGTACAAGTACAAAAACAATTGTGTATATTATGACACAGCTCTTTAAAATTTGGTGACTTTTTGTACCACATAGAACTACGTTTATTAATCATAGTAGCTGCTTTCCCCCTCTTTCATTCCCCGTATTCACATGTGCTATACCTATATCGCATAAAATCGGTCATTTTGACTTCTTGTAAAATATTAAATAATCAAACTACTTTTATTATTGTATAAAGTAAATTTCTTATATTCCAAGATCTGTGCAACAACGTCGAAAGACGTTTGCTACTCTAGAAACACAAACGAACACACAAAACGGGAAAAATAAATTTTATATTTCCAGTCGATATCACTCATAGAGTAAACACTTACTCTTTTGAGAACATTTTGTCCGCGCTCTTATTTTTCAAAAAGGGAAACCCGAGTGCCCTCCCACCGAAAATTAATAATAACAATGTTTTGTATGATTGTAAATAAATAAAAAAAGGTTTAAACAAATTTCTTTACATAATAAAAATCTTTCAGAATGAGGTCATTTTGACCGATTTTAGGCAATATAGGTATATACAAAATTCCAGCCTTTCTAGTGTTAAAGTGCCTGTGAGGGGGAATATAGTCACTGATATGACTATTCCTGAAAAAAATTAAACCAAGATTTTATGAGCGCTGTTCAAAGGTGACCCTCTCCCCTACCATAGACTAATGAAGGTATAGGCAAGGTTAGGAATGTACGCTTGTTGTAACAACCGTCCACTCGGAGACTATGTCCGTTGTGATCATCCTTTATATATATATATATATATATATATATATCAATTTCATATCTTCCAAACTGTTTATGTCTTCTGCTAATCAGCGATGGACATTTACAGAGGATGTGTTCAATTGTATCCAGTTCTTCTTCGTCCTCACATAGACGACAGTAATCCTCTCCACTGGAGTTCCACTTAGAAGTGAGAGATCTAATTTTGCAGTGACTGTTATAATCCCCACAACGATTTTGATTTCCATCTTATTGTGTTTCAACAGCGAAGACGTTCTTTTACGACAGAATTCAAGGCAGATGGATTTTGAGATTTTGCAAGCAGGTTCCCTTAGCCATCTGTTACCAACTACCTCGCAATGGAACGCACGGATTCTGCCAATGAAATAGCTGATGGGAGGTTTCACAGATTTCTCAATCAGAAGATTGGACGACTGTGAGCCCCCTCGAGCAAGCTCTTCGGCTATCTCATTCCTTTCAATGTCACTATGTCCTGGAACCCAACATAAACCAACAATCTGTCGTATATCATTCAAAGCGGACTTACAATCATGAATTGCTTTCGAGTTTATAGTATGCGACTTCACCGCTTTCAAGGCCGCCTGACTATCGACATATATAGTCGCCAAACCCGTGATGTCGGCATTAAGTGCTTTTACTATCTCGGCCGCATTCGTGATTGCAAGAATCTCTGCTTGAAAAACGCTACTGTTGAGTTTACATGAGTTGTATATTCCTAATTCCCTACAGTAAACGCCTGCGCCTGTGCCTTCCTCCATCTTAGACCCGTCTGTAAAGATTGACAGACCTGGCAGAGGTAAGGAGCCACTAGTCGAGGATTCCCTACTAGGAAATTTTAACTTTGATGTCATTAACACTAGATTGCCGAAGGCGGTCATTTTGACTGTTTTTCAATTTAGTACAAGTACAAAAACAATTGTGTATATTATGACACAGCTCTTTAAAATTTGGTGACTTTTTGTACCACATAGAACTACGTTTATTAATCATAGTAGCTGCTTTCCCCCTCTTTCATTCCCCGTATTCACATGTGCTATACCTATATCGCATAAAATCGGTCATTTTGACTTCTTGTAAAATATTAAATAATCAAACTACTTTTATTATTGTATAAAGTAAATTTCTTATATTCCAAGATCTGTGCAACAACGTCGAAAGACGTTTGCTACTCTAGAAACACAAACGAACACACAAAACGGGAAAAATAAATTTTATATTTCCAGTCGATATCACTCATAGAGTAAACACTTACTCTTTTGAGAACATTTTGTCCGCGCTCTTATTTTTCAAAAAGGGAAACCCGAGTGCCCTCCCACCGAAAATTAATAATAACAATGTTTTGTATGATTGTAAATAAATAAAAAAAGGTTTAAACAAATTTCTTTACATAATAAAAATCTTTCAGAATGAGGTCATTTTGACCGATTTTAGGCAATATAGGTATATACAAAATTCCAGCCTTTCTAGTGTTAAAGTGCCTGTGAGGGGGAATATAGTCACTGATATGACTATTCCTGAAAAAAATTAAACCAAGATTTTATGAGCGCTGTTCAAAGGTGACCCTCTCCCCTACCATAGACTAATGAAGGTATAGGCAAGGTTAATATATATATATATATATCAATTTCATATCTTCCAAACTGTTTATGTCTTCTGCTAATCAGCGATGGACATTTACAGAGGATGTGTTCAATTGTATCCAGTTCTTCTTCGTCCTCACATAGACGACAGTAATCCTCTCCACTGGAGTTCCACTTAGAAGTGAGAGATCTAATTTTGCAGTGACTGTTATAATCCCCACAACGATTTTGATTTCCATCTTATTGTGTTTCAACAGCGAAGACGTTCTTTTACGACAGAATTCAAGGCAGATGGATTTTGAGATTTTGCAAGCAGGTTCCCTTAGCCATCTGTTACCAACTACCTCGCAATGGAACGCACGGATTCTGCCAATGAAATAGCTGATGGGAGGTTTCACAGATTTCTCAATCAGAAGATTGGACGACTGTGAGCCCCCTCGAGCAAGCTCTTCGGCTATCTCATTCCTTTCAATGTCACTATGTCCTGGAACCCAACATAAACCAACAATCTGTCGTATATCATTCAAAGCGGACTTACAATCATGAATTGCTTTCGAGTTTATAGTATGCGACTTCACCGCTTTCAAGGCCGCCTGACTATCGACATATATAGTCGCCAAACCCGTGATGTCGGCATTAAGTGCTTTTACTATCTCGGCCGCATTCGTGATTGCAAGAATCTCTGCTTGAAAAACGCTACTGTTGAGTTTACATGAGTTGTATATTCCTAATTCCCTACAGTAAACGCCTGCGCCTGTGCCTTCCTCCATCTTAGACCCGTCTGTAAAGATTGACAGACCTGGCAGAGGTAAGGAGCCACTAGTCGAGGATTCCCTACTAGGAAATTTTAACTTTGATGTCATTAACACTAGATTGCCGAAGGCGGTCATTTTGACTGTTTTTCAATTTAGTACAAGTACAAAAACAATTGTGTATATTATGACACAGCTCTTTAAAATTTGGTGACTTTTTGTACCACATAGAACTACGTTTATTAATCATAGTAGCTGCTTTCCCCCTCTTTCATTCCCCGTATTCACATGTGCTATACCTATATCGCATAAAATCGGTCATTTTGACTTCTTGTAAAATATTAAATAATCAAACTACTTTTATTATTGTATAAAGTAAATTTCTTATATTCCAAGATCTGTGCAACAACGTCGAAAGACGTTTGCTACTCTAGAAACACAAACGAACCCACAAAACGGGAAAAATAAATTTTATATTTCCAGTCGATTTCACTCATAGAATAAACACTTACTCTTTTGAGAACATTTTGTCCGCGCTCTTATTTTTCAAAAAGGGAAACCCGAGTGCCCTCCCACCGAAAATTAATAATAACAATGTTTTGTATGATTGTAAATAAATAAAAAAAGGTTTAAACAAATTTCTTTACATAATAAAAATCTTTCAGAATGAGGTCATTTTGACCGATTTTAGGCAATATAGGTATATACAAAATTCCAGCCTTTCTAGTGTTAAAGTGCCTGTGAGGGGGAATATAGTCACTGATATGACTATTCCTGAAAAAAATTAAACCAAGATTTTATGAGCGCTGTTCAAAGGTGACCCTCTCCCCTACCATAGACTAATGAAGGTATAGGCAAGGTTAGGAATGTACGCTTGTTGTAACAACCGTCCACTCGGAGACTATGTCCGTTGTGATCATCCTTTATATATATATATATATATATATATATCAATTTCATATCTTCCAAACTGTTTATGTCTTCTGCTAATCAGCGATGGACATTTACAGAGGATGTGTTCAATTGTATCCAGTTCTTCTTCGTCCTCACATAGACGACAGTAATCCTCTCCACTGGAGTTCCACTTAGAAGTGAGAGATCTAATTTTGCAGTGACTGTTATAATCCCCACAACGATTTTGATTTCCATCTTATTGTGTTTCAACAGCGAAGACGTTCTTTTACGACAGAATTCAAGGCAGATGGATTTTGAGATTTTGCAAGCAGGTTCCCTTAGCCTTCTGTTACCAACTACCTCGCAATGGAACGCACGGATTCTGCCAATGAAATAGCTGATGGGAGGTTTCACAGATCTCTCAATCAGAAGATTGGACGACTGTGAGCCCCCTCGAGCAAGCTCGTCGGCTATCTCATTCCTTTCAATGTCACTATGTCCTGGAACCCAACATAAACCAACAATCTGTCGTATATCATTCAAAGCGGACTTACAATCATGAATTGCTTTCGTGTTTATAGTATGCGACTTCACCGCTTTCAAGGCCGCCTGACTATCGACATATATAGTCGCCAGTCCCGTGATGTCGGCATTAAGTGATTTTACTATCTCGGCCGCATTCGTGATTGCAAGAATCTCTGCTTGAAAAACGCTACTGTTAAGTTTACATGAGTTGTATATTCCTAATTCCCTACAGTAAACGCCTGCGCCAGTGCCTTCCTCCATCTTATACCCGTCTGTAAACATTGACAGACCTGGCAGAGGTAAGGTGCCACTAGTCGAGGATTCCCCACTAGGAAATTCAACTTTGATGTCATTAAAGTGCCTGTGAGGGGGAATATAGTCACTGATATGACTATTCCTGGCGGTCATAACCTGGCGTTATGTTTAGGATGCTGGCATGACCATAGTTCAGCGATTTCAAGGCATCCGTTTCCCGGAGTCTCAGGGCACACCTGGAGATTCAAAATTGCGTTCTAGGCTGCCTGTGGTTTACTTCTTAATGCTCCGGTGATCAGGATTGAAGCCGATGGCTGTACTAAGCTCAATTTTGTCAGCAGCATCATTTTTTTAGCCCCCTGCCACCAAACAAGACAACCAAAGGTATGTCGTATACAGCCAGTGTATAATTTCGGGTCTCAGTTCCCAGCTCTTACCTATGGAATTCTTGCATGAATAGAGTGCCAGCAATCCCTTCTTAGAGCGTTCCTCAACATTCCTATTCCACAATAGTTTGCGGTCTAGGATGGTGCCAAAATATTTAGCTTCTTCAGAAAGGGTTAAATTCACTCCTCCAAGTGCTGGCAGACGGAAACTAGGAATCTTGCGTCTCCTAGTGAAGAACACCTGTTGGGTTTTAGTGGGGTTTACACCAAGACCTGTGTTGTGCCTCTGTTTATGGTATTTCTAATTTCTGAGTCTAGTAACCTTTCTATTGGTAACGTATGACTCGGCTTCCCGGCTTTCGGGATGAAGGTCACTGTTACCTCTAACCAGGTATGTACTACATTATCAGCAAGCTCTAAAAATTTATCCAGAGATGATTGAATTTCATCTGCGTGTTGCAGCATGGCCGGTATTATACCATCTGGGCCAGGAGATTTATAGGGTTGGAAACTGTTTATCGCCCATATCAGTTGTGGGTGCCTTATAGTATCTTCTATCAACTTCTCCTCCTCCCTCGTCCGAACTGTAGGCTGATGCACACACTGCACATCCTCCCTATAGTCCTTACAACCAGGAAAGTGGGTTGACGATAGAAGATGAAGAGTCTCACTACCAGAGTTTGTCCACGTTCCATCACTTCGCTTAATACTCCCTATGGGAGTGCATTACTTACGACTTTTCTTCCATTTTCTGTAATTTTTATATAAAGTAATTTCAAATTGAACTTTGCCAATTAAAAAATGTTTTGAATAATTTTTGTGTTTGGTCATAAAACAGCTGATCCAAAAATGGCTGAGTTTGCAAAATATTACTGCATAAAATTCTTTCAGTAAACTCCAGTATGTTTGTTGTTGTTGAACTGAAGCTTAGACACGGTAGAAAGTGAGCACCCACTAGTATGCGCCGTCCGTGGGCCAGGACTGGACATAGACACAGGAGATGCTCAATTGTCTCCGTCTCCTCCTCGTCGACACAGAGTCTGCAGTAATCAGTAACATCATAGTCCCATTTACTGGCAAAGGCCCTGGTATTGCAATGACCAGAAATCACTCCTGCCATAACTGTAATTTCAGATTTGCTCAGTTTCAACAGTGAGTTTGTTCTCTTTGCATCTAGGTTCGTTGTGCAAGAGTTCATTGGATCGTTCGTTGAAGAACGCGTCAAAGTTCCATAAACGATGACAGATGGGGGTTTGATTGAGTTATCGATTGCTAGATCTGTAGATTGAGCTCTTCGTCTAGCCAATTCGTCTGCCTTTTTATTACCCATGTCACGGTGTCCTGGTGCCCAACACAACCGATAGCTGTAAGTGTTTCCAAAACTGCTCTACACTCGAGGACGACCTCAGATTTGATGGATTTAAGAGCCGCCTGACTGTCCACAAACATAGTTACCGGTTCAACGATCTCTGCATCCAGACTTTTTATCAGTTCCGCTGCCTTCCAAATACCGAAATGCTGAGACCCAGATGCCTTAAGTTTAGCATTGCGCTCAGAGCTGCTTGTGGGTTGGTCCTCGCGGCTCCAGTTATAAGAATCGAGGCGGTTCTTTAAACTTGTCTAGTTTGCTGGATGTCGACTTGAGGCGCAAGCAGTGCCATCAAACAAGATAACCATAGGAAAGGATGGGTCTTACCACTGTGTTATACAACCAGTGTATAGACGATGGTTTATGCCCCAATTTTTCCCAATAGTGTTCTTGCATGCATAGAGTGCAACCAAGACATTTTGCTTCGGGCGACAGATGAAGCTCCACTCCACCCAGTGTTGGTGGAGCAAAGACACCGAGCTTACGTTTCCTAGTGAACATAACCAGTTCTGTCTTTGTATAAGCCCCGAGATTGTTGACTGAAATTTTCCGGAAATCATCACGTCGTCCGTCGTCCACCTTTCCCGTCCAGTTTGTTTTCCAGTTGTTTTCCTGATTTTTGTATCCCCTATCCAACAAGTAAGTGTTTCAGGAGTGCTAACTTGTTTAATTGAGTGGTTTACGGACTAATGTTAACGTTGTTGAAGGCTTCTTCTGTATCTAAGAAGGCGGCCAACGTAAAGTTCGAGTTTTCCATATTCCTCTCAATATAACTTCAGTGCTGCGAATTGCTAAGAGGTAGTGTCTACACGTTTCCTGATCTCCACGTCGATTAGTCTTTCGAGAGTCTCGAGGAGAAATGATGATCCAGATATATACTTGGCGAGGCAAATTGAAGCATCGCCGTTATGATACCGGAAAGACGCGCCTAGTAGGAGATTGGCAACTCCCCTAGGAAGTTATACTAAAATATGTACATTTATAGTTTCGAAGTTATACTAAAGTATGTACATTTGAAAGGTGTGATAAATAGAGCGCACTAGCGCCAATCGCTATGGAATATATACTATATTGCTCCCCTCACTAATTTAGTATTTTTGTCCAGCTGTTTTAAACCCAATGTCCAGCTTTTGCGAATCCGTAGCTAGCAATCCCAACCAGCACTGTTTACAGCTGCCCCTAGATTTACATTTGCTCATAATGAGCAAATATATAAAATATATATAATGCGAAATATATAAAATGCCAAATTAAAGGTCTATTAAAATATATAGAAGGCCAATAGTTATAAAATTAATAATTTTTTGAAGCTTCAAAGCAAAAAGAGTTCATTGGTGGCCCCCTCACCTCCTATATTTTCGACAATCTGGCAGTAATCATTTTCAATTATTTTCAATTTGTTGTGAAAAATAAATTTTTTATTAGGTATTCAGTATTGTGTTAAAATTTTTTTGTATGTTTTCATAATGTGCAAATTAAAAAGACATTTTAATGATATTTTCGAAAAATAGGTCTTAACATTTCAATAAAATTTTTACTTTTTTCTCGCAGAATCGTAAACAGCCTCTTCCAAACCTTTATATCTGATATTAAATTTCATAACCCAACCGCTCTAATTATGGCCTAAAATGAATTTCTAGTCAGTGTGGTCCTCCCGAATACATGAATAAATTATTAAGTTCCGTCCCAACGGCGTGATTTGTCTTCTATAAACATCGTCTGTACTCGAAGTTCATGGCAAAAGTATTTTTAAACTCCACCAGTACGTGTGTTTTTTTTTCAATACTATTTCTAAGATCCACCCATAGGCGTGGTTTCTTTCGTGTTCACAGGATACAAAATGTTTTAATATGCTGCTAGTAGACATATATTCTTTGGATTTCTTATGGATTTCCGGCAAGTGTTCCGGCTGCGATACGCTATGATTTTTTAGTGTTCCGAACGCGGTACACTACGATTTTTAGTGCTCCGACCGCGGTACACTACGATTTTTAATGCTCCGACAGCGGTACACTACGAATTTCGTTGTGATCCGGAACAGTAACACTAAAATATTTTTTAATGTTTGTGTACCGGAACACTAACGCTAAACATTTTTTATATTGCTCCCCTCACTAATTTAGTATTTTTGTCCAGCTGTTTTAAACCCAATGTCCAGCTTTTGCGAATCCGTAGCTAGCAATCCCAACCAGCACTGTTTACAGCTGCCCCTAGATTTACATTTGCTCATAATGAGCAAATATATAAAATATATATAATGCGAAATATATAAAATGCCAAATTAAAGGTCTATTAAAATATATAGAAGGCCAATAGTTATAAAATTAATAATTTTTTGAAGCTTCAAAGCAAAAAGAGTTCATTGGTGGCCCCCTCACCTCCTATATTTTCGACAATCTGGCAGTAATCATTTTCAATTATTTTCAATTTGTTGTGAAAAATAAATTTTTTATTAGGTATTCAGTATTGTGTTAAAATTTTTTGTATGTTTTCATAATGTGCAAATTAAAAAGACATTTTAATGATATTTTCGAAAAATAGGTCTTAACATTTCAATAAAATTTTTACTTTTTTCTCGCAGAATCGTAAACAGCCTCTTCCAAACCTTTATATCTGATATTAAATTTCATAACCCAACCGCTCTAATTATGGCCTAAAATGAATTTCTAGTCAGTGTGGTCCTCCCGAATACATGAATAAATTATTAAGTTCCGTCCCAACGGCGTGATTTGTCTTCTATAAACATCGTCTGTACTCGAAGTTCATGGCAAAAATTTTTAAACTCCACCAGTACGTGTGTTTTTTTTTCAATACTATTTCTAAGATCCACCCATAGGCGTGGTTTCTTTCGTGTTCACAGGATACAAAATGTTTTAATATGCTGCTAGTAGACATATATTCTTTGGATTTCTTATGGATTTCCGGCAAGTGTTCCGGCTGCGATACGCTATGATTTTTTAGTGTTCCGAACGCGGTACACTACGATTTTTAGTGCTCCGACCGCGGTACACTACGATTTTTAATGCTCCGACAGCGGTACACTACGAATTTCGTTGTGATCCGGAACAGTAACACTAAAATATTTTTTAATGTTTGTGTACCGGAACACTAACGCTAAACATTTTTTAGTGTTTGTGTTCCTGGTACAGTACACTACGATAGCGTACCGTTTTTTGCGAACACTGACTTCAATGAATGTTACCCAAATAGGCATTGGGTATCAAAATAAAAAATTTAAAATTTTCAACATTGACAATGCGTATTTTGGAAATATTGTTTTTTGAAAATATAATTTCAGTCAATATATATTAATAAGGTAACAGTATCGACGCAGCTGATGTTAACATTATATGCCAAATACAATTTTGTATTTTGAATTCGTCGTATGTAGATACAGTGAGTGTAATAAGTATTTTGCCTCAATAAAAATTTGAAAAAAATCCAATATATACGCCTAAAGCCAGCAAACTAAAGATGTAAAATGAATTATGTATAATGGAGTATGTTTGTGGACATATATAGATCGTATTTCTGCAAGAATCACTGCGAAAGACCTATTGGTCTCGAAGATATCGGCCGAAATATATAACAATCCAAAAATGTTTATCACAAAAAAGTATTTTGCTTTTTATTATTATTTTAGAAAAAATTGTTACATAGAACACGTTTGGTCTTTTTGTGGTTACCATTGCGGGTAACGACATACTATAAGCGATTTGGCAACGATTCCAATAAACGACGGCATTTTCGCGAGTATTTTCTCACATTTACGTTCAATACATTCTGCAGCAACATTTCATTCAATATTTGGTAATTTCTCGTCCTAATCTCAAAATCAGAGCATTAATTATAGTCGTCGGGGCTTCAAAACACCCCAAATATGTTAAGAATAATAAAAAGGAGGTTTTACAAAATATATCGCGAGGACAGGACCTTAAAAACTATTAAAACCAAAATCCGACAAACAAATTATTTAAAAAAATATCGCGAAACCCCATTTTTCTAACTTCGAAAACTTTATGGTTCATTTTTATTGATCTAGGAACCAAAATATACGATGAAAATAGCGATAAGGAGGTCAGATTCAAATATATGGACGATGGCAATAGAAATACATCTTATTTCGAAAAAAAAAATACATCGACCCGTTTATTCCCTACTGCATTTTATTCGCAACTAATGGTGTTAATCGGAGACAAAATATAGAATGCGTATTCGCCACCAGCAACCAGAGTTTTTCAAAAGAAAATAGGATTTGACGAATAATGATGTTTTATCCCAACATCATGTATTGGTTTTTATTACTATTGCTTTAGAACTGTTCATATCTTTGAATCTGACCCACTTATTGGTATTTACATTGCATATATTGGTTCCTAGATCAATATTACTGGACCATACAAATTTCGAAGTCAAAAAATTTGAGTTTCGCGAATTTTTTTTAAATAATTTGTTTGTCGGATTTTGGTTTTTATAGTTTTTAAGGTTCTGTCCTCGCGTTATATTTTGCAAAACCTCTTCTTTATTATTCTAAACATATTTGGGATGTTTTGAAACCCCAATGACTATGTTTAATACTCTCATCTTAAGATTAGGACGAGAAAATACCAAATATTAAATGAAATACTGATGGAGAATGTATTGAATGTAAATGTGAGAAAATACCCACGAAAAAATGCCGTGATGTAATGAAATCGTGGTCAAATCGCTTATAGTATGTGGTTAACCGCAATTGTAACTATAACCAGTAAGGAAAGTAGTAAAGTCGGACGGGGCCGACTATATGATACCCTTCACCACTATGGGTATATTAAACAGGACTATTAACATGTAATTGGATGAAAAAAAGTAATATTTATCTAAATGTGAATCTACCTAGATCTATCCATAAAGTATGTTAATCGACTTCAAACAAATATAAATAAGTCCGTTGGGCTATGTCTGTACTTCTAGAAAACGCAACTACGTAATTGTATGCTCAATTTTGTGCGTTGTGCACAATTTGATGTCAATCTGACTAACATGAGGAGTCTGATGCCCAATTTACTTGAAATCGGTCGAAAATATATATGGAAGCTCTATCCAAATATTAAGCGATTTCAAACAAACTTGTCACAGGTTAGGTTATACTAATTTCAGAACGTTTTGTTTCTATTGGTTCCTTAGTACGTCAATTACTTAAAATCAATCTATAATAAAAGGGAGCTATATCTAAATCTGGACCGATTTTCACGAAACTTAGCATCATTTTAGGCTCAATTCAGTACGTTATGACAAATTTCGTGCAAATCGAAAGTTATATAGGGACTTTGGGGCACCATTTACATGAAATCGTACGAAACTATATGTGGGAGCTATATCTAAATCTGGGCCGATTTTCTCGAAACTTGGTAGACATCATTCTAGGCTCAATTCAGTGCGTTATGCCAAATTTCGTGCAAATCGAAAGTTATATAGGGACTTTGAGGCACCATTTACATGAAATCGGACGAAACTATATATGGGAGCTATATCTAAATCTGGACCGATTTTCTCCAAACTTGGCAGACATCACTCTAGGCTTAATTCAGTACGTTATGCCAAATTTCGTGCAAATCAAAATATATATAGGGACTTTGGGGCACCATTTACATGAAATCGTACGAAACTATATATGGGAGCTATATCTAAATCTGGACCGATTTTCTCGAAACTTGGTAGACATCATTCCAGGCTCAATTCAGTACGTTATGCCAAATTTCGTGCAAATCGAAAGTTATATAGGGACTTTGAGGCACCATTTACATGAAATCGGACGAAACTATATATGGGAGCTATATCTAAATTTGGACCGATTTTCTCCAAACTTGGCAGACATCACTCTAGGCTTAATTCAGTACGTTATGCCAAATTTCGTGCAAATCGAAAGTTATATAGGGACTTTGAGGCACCATTTACATGAAATCGGATGAAACTATATATGGGAGCTATATCTAAATCTGGACCGATTTTCTCCAAACTTGGCAGACATCACTCTAGGCTTGATTCAGTACGTTATGCCAAATTTCGTGCAAATCAAAAGATATATACGGACTTTGGGGCACCATTTACATGAAATCGTAGAAACTATATATGGGAGCTAAATCTAAATCTGGACCGATTTTCTCCAAACTTGTTAGACATCATTCTAAGCTCAATTCAGTACGTTATGCCAAATTTCGCGCAAATCGAAAGGTATATAGGGACTTTGGGGCACCTTTTACATGAAATCGGACGAAACTATATATGGGAGCTATATCTAAATCTGGACCGATTTTCTCCAAACTTGGCAGACATCACTCTAGGCTTAATTCAGTACGTTATACCAAATTTCGTGCAAATCAAAAGATATATAGGAACTTTGGGGCACCATATACATGAAATCGGACGAAACTATATATGGGAGCTATATCTAAATCTGGACCGATTTTCACGAAACTTGGCAGACATCATTCTAGACCTAAATGATTAAGCTGTACCAAATTTCGTGCAAATCGAAAGATATATAGGGGCCGTTTACATTAAATCGGTTAAATATATATATGGGAGCTATATCTAAATCTGAACCGATTTTTCCCAATTTCAATAGGGTTCGTCCTTGGGCCGAATAAGTGACCTATACCAAATTTCATTCAATTCGGATCATAAATGCGACCTGTACTTTGTTTACAATTTAACATGGACAGACAGACAGACAGACGGACAGACGGACGGACGGACGGACATGCATAAATCGACTTAGAAAGTGATTCTATGCATATTCTCAAAAGGAACCATGTGTCTATCTCGTTTCCTTTTGCCTGTTACAAACATATGCACAAAGACATAATACCCTGTACCACAGTGTGGTGAAGGGTATAAAAAGACCAAACGTGTCCAATGTAACAATTTTTTCTAAAATAATAATAAAAAGCAAAATACTTTTTTGTGATAAACATTTTTGGATTATTATATATTTCGGCCGATATCTTCGAGACCAATAGGTCTTTCGCTGTGATTCTTGCAGAAATACGATCTAAATATGTCCACAAATGTACTCCATCATACATAAGTCATTTTACATCTTTAGTTTGCTGGCTTCAGACGTATATATGCAATTTTTTCAAATTTTTATTGAGGCAAAATACTTTTTACACTCACTGTAAATAAGCAAAATTTCAATTTCAAAGAGAAACATAATACGTTAAAGAATGTTGAAATAAATGGTATGTAATAGTTAAAAATCAGTGACGATTCGACCGCATGATTCGACCACATGGTACTGGACTAATGGATCCCGATCCTGTTTAAAATGCCGCTACAATTGCCTCATATTTGAGCTTCTAACAACGCTAGATCATTCCAAACGTAATATTTTGTAAAGTTTGGGTCACTCTTTCCACTAGGAAAAGAAAATACAATTTTTGGTCCATTTCATCCCCAAATATTAACATATTATGAACAAAACTATAGGCGTTTCTTTGCTCAGAACCAAACCAACATACAAAAAAATGACGATTGATTCATAACAGCGGCATGTACCTTGACCACATATTATAATGGACAGACCGACGAAACTAGTCGGCCTCTACAAAATCTTGGGTCCACACAGAACAAAGTAATTTACGATACAAAAGTGAGATTGTTGTTAGAGTGTTACCTGAATATAGGTAACACAACTGCAATGAAATTAAGAGCAGTTAAATGAGAATACGTGAGCTTTTCTAAAATGTATTGGTCAACAGTTATTTCATTCTAGTGGTAGTGTGTGGAGAAATTTAAGGTTCCGACTGAAATAATTCATGAGGTCTGTGCCTTTGTGTACCTCAAGACCTCAATTTTATAGCGAAGTGTAAAAGAATCTGAAATTATTTAGACATTCGTCATTTGTATTATTTATATAGCTATTATTTGATATTTCTCACAAAAGTTAGTTCTTAGAGGTTATAAGAACGCTCGAAAGCATGTTTAGTATTGATCAACCTCTTGGATTCGCCAAATATATTTCTCGTCAAGTATCTTTAAGGGGACCCCACCCATTCTCGATTTTAATTTTTCAAGATTTTCAATGGGCTGGTAAATCAATACCAATGCTTGTTAAGGTTTGTAACTTTGCACATATATATTTGAAGATTTAAAAAGGAAGAAAAATAATTTACAAAAAAAATTTTGTTGTTGTTGTGATTTGGCGTGATTTGTCTTCTATAAACATCGTCTGTACTCGAAGTTCATGGCAAAAGTATTTTTAAACTCCACCAGTACGTGTGTTTTTTTTTCAATACTATTTCTAAGATCCACCCATAGGCGTGGTTTCTTTCGTGTTCACAGGATACAAAATGTTTTAATATGCTGCTAGTAGACATATATTCTTTGGATTTCTTATGGATTTCCGGCAAGTGTTCCGGCTGCGATACGCTATGATTTTTTAGTGTTCCGAACGCGGTACACTACGATTTTTAGTGCTCCGACCGCGGTACACTACGATTTTTAATGCTCCGACAGCGGTACACTACGAATTTCGTTGTGATCCGGAACAGTAACACTAAAATATTTTTTAATGTTTGTGTACCGGAACACTAACGCTAAACATTTTTTATATTGCTCCCCTCACTAATTTAGTATTTTTGTCCAGCTGTTTTAAACCCAATGTCCAGCTTTTGCGAATCCGTAGCTAGCAATCCCAACCAGCACTGTTTACAGCTGCCCCTAGATTTACATTTGCTCATAATGAGCAAATATATAAAATATATATAATGCGAAATATATAAAATGCCAAATTAAAGGTCTATTAAAATATATAGAAGGCCAATAGTTATAAAATTAATAATTTTTTGAAGCTTCAAAGCAAAAAGAGTTCATTGGTGGCCCCCTCACCTCCTATATTTTCGACAATCTGGCAGTAATCATTTTCAATTATTTTCAATTTGTTGTGAAAAATAAATTTTTTATTAGGTATTCAGTATTGTGTTAAAATTTTTTGTATGTTTTCATAATGTGCAAATTAAAAAGACATTTTAATGATATTTTCGAAAAATAGGTCTTAACATTTCAATAAAATTTTTACTTTTTTCTCGCAGAATCGTAAACAGCCTCTTCCAAACCTTTATATCTGATATTAAATTTCATAACCCAACCGCTCTAATTATGGCCTAAAATGAATTTCTAGTCAGTGTGGTCCTCCCGAATACATGAATAAATTATTAAGTTCCGTCCCAACGGCGTGATTTGTCTTCTATAAACATCGTCTGTACTCGAAGTTCATGGCAAAAATTTTTAAACTCCACCAGTACGTGTGTTTTTTTTTCAATACTATTTCTAAGATCCACCCATAGGCGTGGTTTCTTTCGTGTTCACAGGATACAAAATGTTTTAATATGCTGCTAGTAGACATATATTCTTTGGATTTCTTATGGATTTCCGGCAAGTGTTCCGGCTGCGATACGCTATGATTTTTTAGTGTTCCGAACGCGGTACACTACGATTTTTAGTGCTCCGACCGCGGTACACTACGATTTTTAATGCTCCGACAGCGGTACACTACGAATTTCGTTGTGATCCGGAACAGTAACACTAAAATATTTTTTAATGTTTGTGTACCGGAACACTAACGCTAAACATTTTTTAGTGTTTGTGTTCCTGGTACAGTACACTACGATAGCGTACCGTTTTTTGCGAACACTGACTTCAATGAATGTTACCCAAATAGGCATTGGGTATCAAAATAAAAAATTTAAAATTTTCAACATTGACAATGCGTATTTTGGAAATATTGTTTTTTGAAAATATAATTTCAGTCAATATATATTAATAAGGTAACAGTATCGACGCAGCTGATGTTAACATTATATGCCAAATACAATTTTGTATTTTGAATTCGTCGTATGTAGATACAGTGAGTGTAATAAGTATTTTGCCTCAATAAAAATTTGAAAAAAATCCAATATATACGCCTAAAGCCAGCAAACTAAAGATGTAAAATGAATTATGTATAATGGAGTATGTTTGTGGACATATATAGATCGTATTTCTGCAAGAATCACTGCGAAAGACCTATTGGTCTCGAAGATATCGGCCGAAATATATAACAATCCAAAAATGTTTATCACAAAAAAGTATTTTGCTTTTTATTATTATTTTAGAAAAAATTGTTACATAGAACACGTTTGGTCTTTTTGTGGTTACCATTGCGGGTAACGACATACTATAAGCGATTTGGCAACGATTCCAATAAACGACGGCATTTTCACAGTATTTTCTCACATTTACGTTCAATACATTCTGCAGCAACATTTCATTCAATATTTGGTAATTTCTCGTCCTAATCTCAAAATCAGAGCATTAATTATAGTCGTCGGGGCTTCAAAACACCCCAAATATGTTAAGAATAATAAAAAGGAGGTTTTACAAAATATATCGCGAGGACAGGACCTTAAAAACTATTAAAACCAAAATCCGACAAACAAATTATTTAAAAAAATATCGCGAAACCCCATTTTTCTAACTTCGAAAACTTTATGGTTCATTTTTATTGATCTAGGAACCAAAATATACGATGAAAATAGCGATAAGGAGGTCAGATTCAAATATATGGACGATGGCAATAGAAATACATCTTATTTCGAAAAAAAAAATACATCGACCCGTTTATTCCCTACTGCATTTTATTCGCAACTAATGGTGTTAATCGGAGACAAAATATAGAATGCGTATTCGCCACCAGCAACCAGAGTTTTTCAAAAGAAAATAGGATTTGACGAATAATGATGTTTTATCCCAACATCATGTATTGGTTTTTATTACTATTGCTTTAGAACTGTTCATATCTTTGAATCTGACCCACTTATTGGTATTTACATTGCATATATTGGTTCCTAGATCAATATTACTGGACCATACAAATTTCGAAGTCAAAAAATTTGAGTTTCGCGAATTTTTTTTAAATAATTTGTTTGTCGGATTTTGGTTTTTATAGTTTTTAAGGTTCTGTCCTCGCGTTATATTTTGCAAAACCTCTTCTTTATTATTCTAAACATATTTGGGATGTTTTGAAACCCCAATGACTATGTTTAATACTCTCATCTTAAGATTAGGACAAAAAATACCAAATATTAAATGAAATACTGATGGAGAATGTATTGAATGTAAATGTGAGCGCTTACACGAAAAAATGCCGTGATGTAATGAAATCGTGGTCAAATCGCTTTTAGTATGTGGTTAACCGCAATTGTAACTATAACCAGTAAGGAAAGTAGTAAAGTCGGACGGGGCCGACTATATGATACCCTTCACCACTATGGGTATATTAAACAGGACTATTAACATGTAATTGGATGAAAAAAAGTAATATTTATCTAAATGTGAATCTACCTAGATCTATCCATAAAGTATGTTAATCGACTTCAAACAAATATAAATAAGTCCGTTGGGCTATGTCTGTACTTCTAGAAAACGCAACTACGTAATTGTATGCTCAATTTTGTGCGTTGTGCACAATTTGATGTCAATCTGACTAACATGAGGAGTCTGATGCCCAATTTACTTGAAATCGGTCGAAAATATATATGGAAGCTCTATCCAAATATTAAGCGATTTCAAACAAACTTGTCACAGGTTAGGTTATACTAATTTCAGAACGTTTTGTTTCTATTGGTTCCTTAGTACGTCAATTACTTAAAATCAATCTATAATAAAAGGGAGCTATATCTAAATCTGGACCGATTTTCACGAAACTTAGCATCATTTTAGGCTCAATTCAGTACGTTATGACAAATTTCGTGCAAATCGAAAGTTATATAGGGACTTTGGGGCACCATTTACATGAAATCGTACGAAACTATATGTGGGAGCTATATCTAAATCTGGGCCGATTTTCTCGAAACTTGGTAGACATCATTCTAGGCTCAATTCAGTGCGTTATGCCAAATTTCGTGCAAATCGAAAGTTATATAGGGACTTTGAGGCACCATTTACATGAAATCGGACGAAACTATATATGGGAGCTATATCTAAATCTGGACCGATTTTCTCCAAACTTGGCAGACATCACTCTAGGCTTAATTCAGTACGTTATGCCAAATTTCGTGCAAATCAAAATATATATAGGGACTTTGGGGCACCATTTACATGAAATCGTACGAAACTATATATGGGAGCTATATCTAAATCTGGACCGATTTTCTCGAAACTTGGTAGACATCATTCCAGGCTCAATTCAGTACGTTATGCCAAATTTCGTGCAAATCGAAAGTTATATAGGGACTTTGAGGCACCATTTACATGAAATCGGACGAAACTATATATGGGAGCTATATCTAAATTTGGACCGATTTTCTCCAAACTTGGCAGACATCACTCTAGGCTTAATTCAGTACGTTATGCCAAATTTCGTGCAAATCGAAAGTTATATAGGGACTTTGAGGCACCATTTACATGAAATCGGATGAAACTATATATGGGAGCTATATCTAAATCTGGACCGATTTTCTCCAAACTTGGCAGACATCACTCTAGGCTTGATTCAGTACGTTATGCCAAATTTCGTGCAAATCAAAAGATATATACGGACTTTGGGGCACCATTTACATGAAATCGTAGAAACTATATATGGGAGCTAAATCTAAATCTGGACCGATTTTCTCCAAACTTGTTAGACATCATTCTAAGCTCAATTCAGTACGTTATGCCAAATTTCGCGCAAATCGAAAGGTATATAGGGACTTTGGGGCACCTTTTACATGAAATCGGACGAAACTATATATGGGAGCTATATCTAAATCTGGACCGATTTTCTCCAAACTTGGCAGACATCACTCTAGGCTTAATTCAGTACGTTATACCAAATTTCGTGCAAATCAAAAGATATATAGGAACTTTGGGGCACCATATACATGAAATCGGACGAAACTATATATGGGAGCTATATCTAAATCTGGACCGATTTTCACGAAACTTGGCAGACATCATTCTAGACCTAAATGATTAAGCTGTACCAAATTTCGTGCAAATCGAAAGATATATAGGGGCCGTTTACATTAAATCGGTTAAATATATATATGGGAGCTATATCTAAATCTGAACCGATTTTTCCCAATTTCAATAGGGTTCGTCCTTGGGCCGAATAAGTGACCTATACCAAATTTCATTCAATTCGGATCATAAATGCGACCTGTACTTTGTTTACAATTTAACATGGACAGACAGACAGACAGACGGACAGACGGACGGACGGACGGACATGCATAAATCGACTTAGAAAGTGATTCTATGCATATTCTCAAAAGGAACCATGTGTCTATCTCGTTTCCTTTTGCCTGTTACAAACATATGCACAAAGACATAATACCCTGTACCACAGTGTGGTGAAGGGTATAAAAAGACCAAACGTGTCCAATGTAACAATTTTTTCTAAAATAATAATAAAAAGCAAAATACTTTTTTGTGATAAACATTTTTGGATTATTATATATTTCGGCCGATATCTTCGAGACCAATAGGTCTTTCGCTGTGATTCTTGCAGAAATACGATCTAAATATGTCCACAAATGTACTCCATCATACATAAGTCATTTTACATCTTTAGTTTGCTGGCTTCAGACGTATATATGCAATTTTTTCAAATTTTTATTGAGGCAAAATACTTTTTACACTCACTGTAAATAAGCAAAATTTCAATTTCAAAGAGAAACATAATACGTTAAAGAATGTTGAAATAAATGGTATGTAATAGTTAAAAATCAGTGACGATTCGACCGCATGATTCGACCACATGGTACTGGACTAATGGATCCCGATCCTGTTTAAAATGCCGCTACAATTGCCTCATATTTGAGCTTCTAACAACGCTAGATCATTCCAAACGTAATATTTTGTAAAGTTTGGGTCACTCTTTCCACTAGGAAAAGAAAATACAATTTTTGGTCCATTTCATCCCCAAATATTAACATATTATGAACAAAACTATAGGCGTTTCTTTGCTCAGAACCAAACCAACATACAAAAAAATGACGATTGATTCATAACAGCGGCATGTACCTTGACCACATATTATAATGGACAGACCGACGAAACTAGTCGGCCTCTACAAAATCTTGGGTCCACACAGAACAAAGTAATTTACGATACAAAAGTGAGATTGTTGTTAGAGTGTTACCTGAATATAGGTAACACAACTGCAATGAAATTAAGAGCAGTTAAATGAGAATACGTGAGCTTTTCTAAAATGTATTGGTCAACAGTTATTTCATTCTAGTGGTAGTGTGTGGAGAAATTTAAGGTTCCGACTGAAATAATTCATGAGGTCTGTGCCTTTGTGTACCTCAAGACCTCAATTTTATAGCGAAGTGTAAAAGAATCTGAAATTATTTAGACATTCGTCATTTGTATTATTTATATAGCTATTATTTGATATTTCTCACAAAAGTTAGTTCTTAGAGGTTATAAGAACGCTCGAAAGCATGTTTAGTATTGATCAACCTCTTGGATTCGCCAAATATATTTCTCGTCAAGTATCTTTAAGGGGACCCCACCCATTCTCGATTTTAATTTTTCAAGATTTTCAATGGGCTGGTAAATCAATACCAATGCTTGTTAAGGTTTGTAACTTTGCACATATATATTTGAAGATTTAAAAAGGAAGAAAAATAATTTACAAAAAAAATTTTGTTGTTGTTGTTTTTTGTAATTAAAGAAAAGTCCTTATTTTTGATGGCGGGCATGATAACTCTTCACTGGAACATCGGAAACCGAAAATTCCAACGGTGTTAGAAAGAGTACATGTCTGGCTCTCGTATGAACTAGGATTATTGACTTCGCTCTAAAATTAACAAATTGGTGGACCTTTGAAAAAATATTTTTGGAAAATCGCCAATTTTTTACCAAAAACCAAGTTAAAAAACAAGGAAGATCTTCACCGATTGGCTTTATCCTAGTTCATACGAGAGCTATACACTCCCAGAGAAACGTTGCAAAATTTGGAACCATTTGGATTATTAGTTTTTTAGTTATCGTGCCCGCCATTCGCAAAAAAATGTTTAGAGAAAAACGCGTTTAAAGTTTGAGAAGCCCTTCAGCCGTCACTTGATGCTGACACAATAAATCGGCTATATCTTCAAGAGTTCTTGAGATTTTCACTTGAAATTTTGTAGAGACATTCTTTAATCAGTGTAGATTCGAATTATATCAACAAAAATTTTGACCCCGAGAATGGTCAAAATAGTATAGTATTTCAGTCGTTTTTGTATCCTTAATTATGATTTTAATTCATAATTAAACAAAATTGCACAATGTAAAAAAGGTAAACAATTTTAATACTTCAAAAATGCTTTGTGATTGGTTGGAATAATTCGCTTCAAATGTTATATGTCACGGCGAATTAATTATTATTCGCCTTGTTAACCATATTGACATATCATGTTCCCAATTCTATAAAAGTAAGCATTTTTCTATGATTTTATCCATTTTCGTCGTTTTCAATTGGTACAGATGCAAATAAAAAGGTCTTAACAGATGCAATAAAAGGTCCTTTCGTATTTGGGTAATACGGACGTATAACAAACCCCCTAAAGATGAGAAGGTGAGTATTTTTGTACGGAGCGCAATAAATTAGGTTGGGTTAGGGATGTACGGTTGTTAGTAACAACCGTCAACTCGGGACTAATGTCTATAGTGATAACCCATGGTACAATTATAAAAGGTAACAGCAAATCCCAGCTGATTTGATTCCAACGTAATACTAGTGTCAATATGAATTTGACAAATTATGTTTTTAAAAATTACCCAACAGGAAAATTGGGAACGCATACAATTTGAAATTGTTCTTTATTAAATGTGCTCCGTATTCAATTTACTCAATCTGCCTGCTGGGAAAGTTTGAGGAAGCAAATCTTTCTTCAAGGAATAACTCGCTATTCCCAGCATTTTCTTATGTGTTACATATATATATGGCAATGGCTCAATTATAGGAAAGATTTGGAAGTGATAGAAATATAAATTTGATAGATTTTCATTCATGTTTTTCAATTTTTATTTTGAGGATTCGAAAATATTTCATTTTCAAAATAAAAATAATTTGATGATAATTTGTTTGTTTGTTTACATTTTTCTGTCAAATGTGTTGACACTAGTAGAACTTACAACAACAAATTTCCATGTGGTTGTTGTATCGTTTTTTTGCACAACAACACTTGCTGTTACCTTCTATTATTATACCATGGTGATAACCCTTTTTTTATCCTGCAAAGAGAAGAAAAGAGGGAGTGGAAGAGCAAGGAGAAGAGATAGCGAGAGAAGAAGAGCGGAGAAATGGTTATTTTAGCCATGTCACATTTTTGACAAAGCTTAGGATCTGGTTTGGGTCTATTTTAGAGAAGGCTAGATTATCAATTTCATATCTTCCAAACTGTTTATGTCTTCTGCTAAACAGCGATGGACATTTACAGAGGATATGTTCAATTGTTTCTAGTTCTTCTTCATCCTCACATAGACGACAGTAATCCTCTCCACTGGAGTCCGACTTCGAAGTGAGAGATCTAATCTTGCAGTGACCTGTTATGATTCGCGATTTCACCGCTTTAAGGGTCGCCTGACTATTGACATACATGATTTTACTATCATGCGATTTTGACCCGTCTGTAAAGAATGGCAGACCTGGCAGAGGTATGGAGCCACTAGTCCAGGATTCCCTACTAGAAAACTCTACTTTGATGGCATTAAAGTCTCTGTGAGAGGGAACATAGTCACTAATACGATTATTCCCCCTCAATAGGTCACAACCTGGCGTTATGTTTAGGATACTAGCAAGACCATAGTTCGGCGATTTCCAGGCATCCGTTTCCCGGAGACTCAGGTCGCCTGGAATTTAATCAGAATGTACAGTGGTTGGAGATTCAGGATTGCATTCAAGGCTGCCTGTGGTATACTTCTTAACGTTCCGGTTATCAGAATTGAACGCGGTCGCTGTACTAAACTTAATTATGTCATCAGCATCTTATTGTTGGCCCCCTGCCACCAAATCGTCACATACAGCCAGCGTATGATCTCGGGTCTTAATCCCCAGCTCTTACCTAGTGAACTTAGTGTGGCGTATGCCCAGTTAGCCCAGTTAAACTTACACCCAACCAGCAGGACTACATCAGCGGCATAGGCTACAACCTTTATCCTAAGATGATTGAATTCAGAAGTATCTCATTTATCACCAGAAGCCTCTTTTGACAGATTTCCTCACGGAACTCTCTCCTAAGGATGAGTTGATAATTCTGCTTTCCAACATTCTATCAATCCATTCCGTTAGGAGTGAAGGGATACCTGTGCTTACGAGAGCAGAATGGATGGCTTCCAGCTTCACATTGTTGAAAGCTCCCTCAATGTCGAGGAATGCTGCCAAAGTGTAGCCAGAGGACTCCATATTCTTCTCGATGCATCCAACCACCTCAGGTAAGGCTGTAGCCACTGATCTGCCTTTGATGTATGCATGCTGGGAGTTGCTAAGTTTACTTTGGTCAATAGTGTTCTTAATTTCTGAGTCTAGCAACCTTTCTAAAGTCTTGAGTAGAAAGGAAGAGAGACTAATCGGTGTATAGTCTTTTGGTAGCGTATGACTCGGCTTTCGGGATGAATGTCACTGTTACCTCTTTCCATGGACTAGGTATATACGACAGAAGTAGACAAGCCCTAAAAATGTCCTGCAGAGATGCCAATACTCGTTCATCTGCGTGTTGCAGCATGGCCGGTATTATACCATCTGGACCAGGAGGTTCAAAAACTGTTTATCGCCCATACCAGTTTTGTTATGGTAGCTTATAGTATTTTCTATCAACTTCTCCTCCTTCCGAGGATTCCTATAAGGTTTCTGTTTTCCTCTGGAGGTAGGAATCTGGAAAGATATCAGTATATGATCCGAAAAGGAGCATTTCTCAGACACCTCCCAGTTCTTAACCCCAGAGTCGTCCATATTTGTAAGAGTTATGTCAATGACTTCACCTCTCACCCTCCATTAAGCGGCACACTTCCATACCGGGCGGGTCAGAAGCCTCGTAGGGGACATAGACAGCAGAGACTATCAGGGGCTTCGACCAGCCTGACTGTCATCATATCTCCATTGCTGAAATTAGAAAGAAGCTTTAAATTAATCTCTTTTTTGGCAAGAATACACGTTCTTACCTTCTCTCCATTGGAGGCGGTCAAAACCGTGTATTTTTTATCGCCCAAGGCAGTCACCTTACCTTTATAAAGGTAAGGCTCCTGGATGAGCGCCATATCAGTATTTGAGGAGAAGGGGGTGAGTAGCAGTTCAGCAGCTGCTGCTCTACAGCGTTCTAATACAATCGGGACCCTGACGTAGAACGCTGATGGGCACGAGGTCGCATGACACCCCATCGAAGGGCGGATAGGTACGACCCTAAAAAATTAAATTTTTGGTAAAGTTAAGTACAGTACTAATTTGTGTATACGTCTAAATAATTTAAATCGCTTCGTATTCGAATTGTACGACTTCTGCCATCAGAATTATTTTTGATTCTTTTAAAAAAGAATATATAGAATAATTTAAAATGATTTTTTCGTCGATTTTGCATTTGGTTTTCTTAATATTGGACTTTAATTGTTCAGAAAAAAATGTACAGTATCTCCCGAATGCAAGGATGTAGCGATGTCAAATTTTGTTCATATCCTAGGGTAGCATATAGATGGACTCTTCCGACTTTGGGCTTCAAATCGGCTTCCATTTAAAAAATTCCATTATTAATTTTGTTTTTGTATCTTCTTCAGTATACCACAACCCAATCCGCAAACAATCTCTAACAACAACATCACCATCAACAGCAACAACTGCAGTCGCAGCAGCAGCAACAACAGACAACAATTCAAACCCAGCCCCATTCGCAAGCACCTCATGTGATTATACAAACCAATCCGGTGACGTATACCACAGACAATGGTACGGCAATATTGGCATCCTATATTCCAGTCGTATTGGAACCCGTCCCCGCATCTGTTGGCACGACCAACTCCTCACCATCTTCCATCATTGACAGCCGGCAACTCCAATCCCAACCGCCCCAGCCCAAGATCGTTGGCGAATGTTTATGTTTGCCATTTTGGTCATGAATCCATTTAAGAAATTCTTGTGTAATACGGGCGGAGCAGGAGAATATATGTTCGCTGATGATGATCTGGTAGGACAGAAAAAATATCCGTGGATAATGCAGGTAAGGTTAAAAGGAGTATATATTTCAAGATCTAGATGATCATTGGGGTCTTCTATGATATGGTAGGGTAATCTACAGAATTGACAGTACTTTAGAGGGCCTTCAGGTCATCTACTCTTTTGTAGAGGACCCTTCAGGTCATCAGCATTATTGTAGAGGACTCTTCAAGTCATCTACTCTATTGCAGGGGACCCTTCAGGTCAACTACTCTATTGTAGAGGATCTTTCAGTTCATCTACTCTATGAAGAGAACCCTTTGGGTCAACTACTCTATTGTAGAGGATCCTTCAGGTCATCTGTTTTATTGTAGAGGACCCTTCATATCCATATTTTTCTATGTTTAAGGAAAAAATCGGGCCACAAATATTTAAATTATTAACATATATTCACTGTAATTAAAGATACCATTTATACGTAAAACCTCGATATGCAGTTTGCAGAAAAAATCGGATGACGCATCCCAGATAACATTAATTACTAACATCCATATGCCTAGTATTGTCAAAAGTTTCACATAGCCAAAGTCAAGACTCATCCGTTTATAATTCGGGAAAAATTGGGACCGAAAAAAAATTTTTAATAATAGTTCGCTATAAGAGTACAAATTTGTATGAAACTTTAACTTTAATTCTTAATTCATGGATATCAATGGGATAGAATACAAATGTTGTCATTTTTCACACAAAAGTCAGGGTCCTTTTGACCCGCTAAATATTGATCGATGTTTATCAAAACAGGCATGCTTATTCTTTGGCCCGATCCCCTTCTCCATGCAAAATTTCACGATGTTCGGACCATAACTGCGACCTCTGGAGCGACCAGAAAAACCGAGAAAAATGTAGTATTTGGTCAATTTCATCCCCTAAATATTAACCGATCTTTCCCAAAAACAATAGGGGTCTTCATTGGCCAAAACCCATCCTACATGCAAAATATCGTGAAGATTGGTCCATAACTGTGGCCTGTATCGTGTTTACAAATTATAATGGACAGACGGACACACATGTCTAGATCGACTCAGCTAGTCGAGATATGACGATCGGTATACTTAAAGGTGGGTCTAGGACCAATATTTCGCGGCGTTACAAACTTTTGGGGCTGCACAAAGCTATAATACCCTGACAACATAGTTGTGTGTGTGTAGGGTATAAATATTTAAAGTTCAAAATGTCCACACAATTCGCAGACTTTTCCCATTATTAGCAATGATGTCAAAAGTCATGTATATTTGAAGTCGCGGGAGTGACCGCTGTTTAGTGGCTTTTATCTAAAAAGATAAAAACCGGGGGCTTTAAAATTTTTTACCACTGATAGTACTAAAGTGGTACAAAAAAGTATTAGGGGAGAATCGTAAAAATGTTGTTGTTGTTGTAGCAACAGAATATATGTCGTTTTGTCATGCATCGTCTGGTTCTGCATCTTCTACCTCCAAATTCAGGAATGCTGCAACTCCAGCGGGTTGCGTCCAAAGAGAATTCGGAGATAGGTGAGTAGGCTTAGCTGGGCAATTGAAGAGGTGCAACGTGTCGTGTGGTCCTAGTCCACATGCCGGGCATGTGTTAGGTATCGAGCCGTCAATTCTTGCCCAATATGAATTGAGGCGGTTGCACCATCCCGATCTTAGTTGAGCTAAAACTACTCGTGTTTGCCTCGCAGCTGCTTCTCCTCTGCCGCGATGGATAGGGGGTGGTCTCCAATTATGGTATTCATGCGATATTGCTCTACTGCCAGAGCGACTGCATCCGTGTGAATACCATTCAGCCCTGCTTGATAGGCTTCTTGATCTAGAGGTTCACGCTTGTACCTTTGGACCTCTCTCTCTCTCTAGATCATGAAGATCTTTCCTGATGTGCCTGGGGGAGTCCTGTCCATAAGGCTATGGCAGGGATGTTCCAGACGATAACACCCAAGCAGGTACTGCATCGACAACATATAGTTGTGACGATGGACGGGTAAGATCTTCGTCTCCTCATGAAGATGGTCCACTGGAGTCATAAGGAGACACCCTGTTGCAGTTCTCAGGGCAGCGTTCTGGCAGGTCTGAATATTCTTCCACTGCGTATCACTGACATTCGCAAACCACACTGGCGCCGCATAGCTTACCACTGACCGGCCTATTGCTTTATAAGAGGTCAACAAGTTTCCTTTGTCAGCGCCCCAAGTGCTGCCGGCTAGCGACTTGAGGACCTTGTTCCTACTTCTCAGCTTATCGCATAAAGCAGTGGCATGCGCGGACGACTTGTAAAGGCTGTCGAACGTTACTCCCAATATCTTGGGGTAATTGGTGGTCGGAATCAATTCTCCATCGACCATTATGTTCAGTGGGAGCTTCATTTCAGCCGTCCATGTGGTGAACAGTGTGGCTGTTGATTTGGTGGTGGATATTTGCATATTCCTCAGTTGGAAGTAGTTAACAATATCAGCTATGTAGACGTTTAGCCTCTCACATATATCATCAATAATAGGACCCGACGCCATGATCGTGCAATCATCCGCATACATTACGATCTCTATGCCCTCCGGTGGTTGTGGAATATCAGAAAGGTAGAGGTTAAACAGTTCCGGAGATATCACCCCTCCTTGGGGAACTCCCTGTTTCACTCTACGGGGTTTAGACTTCCTGTTTCTGAATTCCACATACGACTGGCGTCCACATATATAGTTGATTATCCAACGTTTCAAACACGGTCGGAGATTTGTCCTCTCTATATCCTCGAACAGCTTGGCATGGTTGACGGTATCGAAGGCCTTCGATAGGTCAAGTGCCACCATAACTGTTCGGTTGCACGGCCTGTTCTGGTTGAGTCCTCTGCTAATATGTGTGGAAATGGCGTGTAATGCTGTTGTTGTACTATGCATCTTACGGAATCCATGTTGGTATTGGGCATCTGGGAAACTGCTTCTCAGCGATGGGAGGAGTAGCGCCTCAAGTGTCTTTGCTACCGGCGACAGGAGTGAAATCGGCCTGTACGATTCACCCCTGCTGGCATCCTTGCCTGGCTTCAGTAGCGGGACCACCCTGCCTATTTTCCAGGCTTCAGGAACTATGTGGGTGGTTGACGACAAGTTGAGGGCTGATGTTAGGTACTCAACTCCAGGTTCATCCAGCTGCTTTAGCATTACCATGGAAATTCCGTCCGGGCCCAACGCTTTGGATGACTTAGCGTTATTAATGTCATCTGCAACATCCTCCTTCGTAAATTGTGGTGGTTCCTCCTCAGCTCGGAGTGCCCTTATGCGACGTAGCACACTCCTTTTCGCCCTGTCACTCTCGGGGTGCTCTATGAACTGCCGGTTAAAATAACTCGCGCACCTCTTCGGGTCTGTTACAGTTACGTCGTTAAATGTAACAGCCGTCCTGTCATCTTTCCTTCCAGGATTCGAGAGTGACTTGACCGTTGCCCACAATTTACTTGTTCCGGTGGCAATGTTGCATTGCTTCAGGTGGTCTAGCCACTTTTTCCTTTTGTGCTCGCATACTAATCTGTTGACTTCAAGAGTAAGCTCTCGCACCCTTGGGTCTTCAGGTGTAGTACGACGGAGCTCATCACGCTCATTAGCCAATACCGTTGCTTCTGCTGGGAAGTTAGGTCTTACTTCGGGTATTCGACCAGCAGGTATGAAGCGAGCGGCAGCAGTAGCGATGATTTTACGGAAATTCCTCTCAATCCCAATCCCACGGCAGCTGGCTCTCTGTACCGGATTGACTCGGAGATGGACTCCGACCAGAGGCTGCCACCTCAACAATTACATGTTCGTAAAAATGTATTTGTGTTTGATTTATTTAACATTTCAAGTTAGATTTTTCCTCCGAAGGTCGTGTAAGTGACTGCGGAAGTGCTTATATGATTTAGCAGTGTTGGTTCAGGTCCCTCATCAAACATTTTTTTTTAATTGTTTCAAAGAAAATACATATTCTAAATGAAGAAGTTATCATGATGATGATCTTCTAGTATTGACATTTAAAACTCGAATTATCCCCTGATGTAAAAATTCAAAAAGATTAAATTTTATTTTCAATAACTTTAAATTTGGAGTTTATTCCTCCATTTTATGTTACTTCATATATTTTTCTTATTTATCAGCTAATGTTCTAAAATTAGCGCCACGTAAAACTAATGTTGCCAAAAGGCAACATATGTATTTTTCATAAAGCGGAGTTGTTCAATTCACACGAATTTTGTTCAACTCGGATAAGACTCCCATAGAAGCTTAAAATTTTTCTTATAAATTGAATATTAAAATTGATTTATATGTCATTTAGACTAAATGGTCCGTCATTTTAATTTTTTCAAAGGAATTGACAGTGATTGAAAATTTCAGAGTCTCAATTTTGTTATTCCTTTGGCACAACATTGAAATATTAATTGGTGACCCCATTATGTATGTATGGGAGGAGCTAAGAGCTCGCTCTATATCTCTGTTCTTATTCAACAGACATAAACATTTTTGGGCTAATTATTGTCCTCTGATACTTAAATATAAAAACTAGTACCAAAACATAAAATAAATTAGTATTAGTTAAAAATGTTTACAGTTTTGTAAAAAAGTCAAATTCGCCGAATGTACACCTACCCGGAGTAGTAGATGGGGCACATTCGGCACCATAGTCATAATCATGGTAATTATCACCGCTATCAGTCTGGTTGAAATTCAGATACTCTAAAGGTTCTATTTTGTTTTAATATGTGACTCGATGATTGACTTTATATTTTCGATATCAGCTATATTTTCTAACGGCGGACGTTGACATCTCAGGGCCAAACACACTATCGGTGTGTATGGGGGGAAACCAAAAAAAAAAAAAAAAATTAAGTAAATATAGTTGTATCTGTATCTGGCCGACTTCAAAATGCCGAATCTACCCTGAAGGTTCATTCTATAGTTTTTTATCAATCTTCTAAAAACATTATCATCCTGTTTATGTATTTCGAAAGAAAGGTTTCTTTCGCTTTCAATGCGAATGAAAATCAGTTTTGGTTCATATAAAAACTTTTTACAGGCAAAAGAAGTCGAACGATAAACAATTCGAAAGAAACCCTAAACGTATATTTTTTCTTTACAAATTGCATTTATGTATGACGAAAAAGCTGTCATTATGCGAACGAGAATGTCAAATTCACTCACTTGCTTTATAGCTTTCGAAGGAATTGCAAAATCGCGAACTATATATCAAAATTTGAAGCACTTTCACACAACACAATCTCTATACAAAAACGAGTTAGACACATGGTTCCTTTTGAGAATATGCATAGAATCACTTTCTGAGTTGATTAATGCATGTCCTTCCGTCTGCCTATGTGTCTGTCCCTGTAAAATTATAAACAAAGTTGGTGAAAATCGGATATAGTTCCCACATTTATTTTCCTTTTATGTAAATGTTGCATCAAAGTCCCAATGTTTGTCCTATTAGAACAAAATTTGCCCAACGTCTAGAATGAAGTGTATGAAGTTTTGTTGAAATCGAATCGGATATAGTTCCCATATATATTTTAGTAAGATTTTATGCATGAGACTTTGTTCGATTCAGCTGAAATCTTGGACAGCGCGCTTTCCTGCACTATATCCGATGACATGTGCCAAGTTTGCTTCCAATCTGTACACTTGTATTCATAATTTAACATCATTCCATACATATGACACACATTGACCCCATGTCAGCCCGAGTGACATGCATGGTTTTAGATAAAAGACTTGTAACTCTGTATATAAAGATAAACCAGTAAGGAAAGTAGTAAAGTCGGACGGGGCCGACTATATGATACCCTTCACCACTATGGGTATATTAAACAGGACTATTAACATGAAATTGGATGAAATAATATATGTGATATTTATCTAAATGTGAATCTACCTAGATATATTCATAAAGTATGTAAATCGACTTCAAACAAATATAAATAGGTCATACGTTGGGCTATGTATGCACTTCTAGAAAACGCAACTACGTAATTCTATGCTCAATTTTGTACGTTGTGCAAAATTTGATGTGAATCTGACTAACATGAGGAGTTTGATGCGAAAAAATATATGGAAGCTCCATCCAAATATTAAGCGATTTCAAGCAAACTTGTCACAGGTTAGGTTATACTAATTTCAGAACGTTTTGTTCCTATTGGTTCCTCGGTGCGTCAATTACTTAAAATATGTGAGCTATATATGAGCGAGCTATATAGAAATCTGGACCGATTTTCTCGAAACTTGGCAGACATCACTCTAGGCTCAATTAAGTACGATAAGCCAAAATTCGTGCAAATCAACAGATATATAGGGACTTTGGGGCACCATTTACATGAAATCGGACGAAACTATATATGGGAGCTATATCTAAACTGGACCGATTTTCTCGAAACTTGGCCGACATCATTCTAGGCTCAATTCAGTACGTTATGCCAAATTTCGTGCAAATCGAATGATATATAGGGACTTTGGGGCACCATTTACATGAAATCGGACGAAACTATATATGGGAGCTATATCTAAATCTGGACCGATTTTCACGAAACTTGGCAGACATCATTCTAGACCTAAATGATTAGGCTGTACCAAATATCGTGCAAATCGAAAGATATATTGGGACTGTTTACATTAAATCGGTTAAATATATATATATATATGGGAGCTATATCTAAATCTGAACCGATTTTTCCCAATTTCAATAGGGTTCGTCCTTGGGCCAAATAAGTGACCTATGCCAAATTTCATCCCATTCGGATCATAAATGCAACCTGTACTTTGTTTACAATTTAACATCTACATACGGACGGACGGACATGCATAAATCGACTCAGAAAACTCAGAAAAAAAATTGTGATTGTATTTGTGTAGTTTGTTCTCATTTGACTCTCATTTATTGAACATTGTTGTAAAACTTTACATTAAATTTAGTAGTTTTTCGAATGGTATACGTAACGAAAAACGAACGATAGCTTTCGAAATACATGAACGTTTTTTTTAACGAAAGTGAGTGAGTTACTTTCTTTCTTGCATTGATTTTCGTTCGAAATAGAAAAACAGGCTGTATATTTTTAATTATTTTTATAAGAGTATACATCAAGGTGTATTTAATAATGTGTAAGTGACAATCATATGATTTCAAACTTTTTTCCTTATTGTTTGTAAATCAAATTGTCAAAAACATTTTGAATATTACATTTCGAGGCGGACATTCATAGAGGCGGACGGAAAGAAAACCTAGGCTCAGTTATAAGCCCGTTCACCGATTGGTCCACATATTTTATGTTATGTGTGAAAATCTGTCCAGAACTCCCAGATACTCATAAAATCGAGAAGATTATGTTAACTTAAAATTAATCGCGACCAGGTCTTATTATTTATTTTATTTTTCACTGATCTAAAACCGCAAATAACCTAAGAATACACAAATTCATTAAGTATTCCTCAATGAATAGTTCCTGACAAAACAAATTAATAATTGTTTTTGTTTATTTTTGTCAAAAACTTTTTGTCAGCATGACAATTTAATTTCTATTACAACAATGTTTTTTTTTTGTAAAATATTTGTTGTTGTATCTGATGCATACACCTTAATAAATACACCTTGGTATACATTGAAATTAACGACTTTTTAATAATACTGCCTTAAAATATGAAAAGTTTTATAAACGAAATACTTACGAATTGGAATGGAAATATTACAAAAACATCTTTAAAATGCAAAAACACGTTCACCTAAATAAGCTTATTAGCTAGAGATTTCAAACTTTGTGGCAGTTAGTTATTTTGATACTCGATACCTACCTACTGCTAGTGATGTACAATATCGAAAACGTCATTGCCGAATGTGCCCCAGTTTCCCCTACTCCTCGGATGTTTGCTATCGGTCCCTGTCACTCTCGGGGTGCTCTATGAACTGCCGGTTAAAATAACTCGCGCACCTCTTCGGGTCTGTTACAGTTACGTCGTTAAATGTAACAGCCGTCCTGTCTTCTTTCCTTCCAGGATTCGAGAGTGACTTGACCGTTGCCCACAATTTACTTGTTCCGGTGGCAATGTTGCATTGCTTCAGGTGGTCTAGCCACTTTTTCCTTTTGTGCTCGCATACTAATCTGTTGACTTCAAGAGTAAGCTCTCGCACCCTTGGGTCTTCAGGTGTAGTACGACGGAGCTCATCACGCTCATTAGCCAATACCGTTGCTTCTGCTGGGAAGTTAGGTCTTACTTCGGGTATTCGACCAGCAGGTATGAAGCGAGCGGCAGCAGTAGCGATGATTTTACGGAAATTCCTCTCAATCCCAATCCCACGGCAGCTGGTTCTCTGTACCGGATTGACTCGGAGATGGACTCCGACCAGAGGCTGCCACCTCAACAATTACATGTTCGTAAAAATGTATTTGTGTTTGATTTATTTAACATTTCAAGTTAGATTTTTCCTCCGAAAGTCGTGTAAGTGACTGCGGAAGTGCTTATATGATTTAGCAGTGTTGGTTCAGGTCCCTCATCAAACATTTTTTTTTTAATTGTTTCAAAGAAAATACATATTCTAAATGAAGAAGTTATCATGATGATGATCTTCTAGTATTGACATTTAAAACTCGAATTATCCCCTGATGTAAAAATTCAAAAAGATTAAATTTTATTTTCAATAACTTTAAATTTGGAGTTTATTCCTCCATTTTATGTTACTCCATATATTTTTCTTATTTATCAGCTAATGTTCTAAAATTAGCGCCACGTACAACTAATGTTGCCAAAAGGCAACATATGTATTTTTCATAAAGCGGAGTTGTTCAATTCACACGAATTTTGTTCAACTCGGATAAGATTTTGATATAGCTACAATATTTACCTTCGTCCCATAGAAGCTTAAAAATTTTCTTATAAATTGAATATTAAAATTGATTTATATGTCATTTAGACTAAATGGTCCGTCATTTTAATTTTTTCAAAGGAATTGACAGTGATTGAAAATTTCAGAGTCTCAATTTTGTTATTCCTTTGGCACAACATTGAAATATTAATTGGTGACCCCATTATGTATGTATGGGAGGAGCTAAGAGCTCGCTCTATATCTCTGTTCTTATTCAACAGACATAAACATTTTTGGGCTAATTATTGTCCTCTGATACTTAAATATAAAAACTAGTAATTAGTAATTATCACCGCTATCAGTCTGGTTGAAATTCAGATACTCTAAAGGTTCTATTTTGTTTTAATATGTGACTCGATGATTGACTTTATATTTTCGATATCAGCTATATTTTCTAACGGCGGACGTTGACATCTCAGGGCCAAACACACTATCGGTGTGTATGGGGGGAAACCAAAAAAAAAAAAAAAAAAAATTAAGTAAATATAGTTGTATCTGTATCTGGCCGACTTCAAAATGCCGAATCTACCCTGAAGGTTCATTCTATAGTTTTTTATCAATCTTCTAAAAACATTATCATCCTGTTTATGTATTTCGAAAGAAAGGTTTCTTTCGCTTTCAATGCGAATGAAAATCAATTTTGGTTCATATAAAAACTTTTTACAGGCAAAAGAAGTCGAACGATAAACAATTCGAAAGAAACCCTAAACGTATATTTTTTCTTTACAAATTGCATTTATGTATGACGAAAAAGCTGTCATTATGCGAACGAGAATGTCAAATTCACTCACTTGCTTTATAGCTTTCGAATGAATTGCAAAATCGCGAACTATATATCAAAATTTGAAGCACTTTCACACAACACAATCTCTATACAAAAACGAGTTAGACACATGGTTCCTTTTGAGAATATGCATAGAATCACTTTCTGAGTTGATTAATGCATGTCCTTCCGTCTGCCTATGTGTCTGTCCCTGTAAAATTATAAACAAAGTTGGTGAAAATCGGATATAGTTCCCACATTTATTTTCCTTTTATGTAAATGTTGCATCAAAGTCCCAATGTTTGTCCTATTAGAACAAAATTTGCCCAACGTCTAGAATGAAGTGTATGAAGTTTTGTTGAAATCGAATATAGTTCCCATATATATTTTAGTAAGATTTTATGCATGAGACTTTGTTCGATTCAGCTGAAATCTTGGACAGCGCGCTTTCCTGCAGTATATCCGATGACATGTGCCAAGTTTGCTTCCAATCTGTACACTTGTATTCATAATTTAACATCATTCCATACATATGACACACATTGACTCCATGTCAGCCCGAGTGACATGCATGGTTTTAGATAAAAGACTTGTAACTCTGTATATAAAGATAAACCAGTAAGGAAAGTAGTAAAGTCGGACGGGGCCGACTATATGATACCCTTCACCACTATGGGTATGTTTGCGGAGGCAATAAAAAGAAATGAAACCAAAAGAAAATAAAACAAAAGAATTTTAGTTTTTTCAAATAATAAATAAATTAAATCCTTTATTAAATATTGTTCGGATAAACAATATTTTACCTTAATAATGTTCACGAATATGAACGGTGGTGGACGAAAATCCAAAGAAAAAGATGTGATGTGGACGAATATCCAAAAACAAGTGATCGCTTGTTGTTGCAAAGTGGCGCTCTTCTTTGTTTTCTAGTTAGAATTTGACATCAGTCACTTTGTGCGAAAACACAAAGTTGTATTTTTGCTATTGATGTGCAAATTCTAACGGCAGGAAATTTTGAAGATAATTTTAAATATTGGAAAATAATTCTTAATTAAACATTCTCCGCCACCTTGGAACATCTAGCGATGTTACAACTTAAAATACTTATTATCTAGTTACATGTATAAGATCAAGGGTAGCACCGTCAATATGAGCATATTTTTCAATTCATTTTTACTTTTTCATACAAAAATGGCTCGGAAAGCCAAAATGGTCAGGATGACCCATTTCAACGTCTATTGTTCTTCTTTATAGTCGACGGAGCCGACTTTTTTTTAATCCGCGGATACGGAAATATGTACATGTTTTCGGAAGACTGTGCAATCTCCCGGATAGGAGTTGCTTCCTTTCTTTCAATATAAGCACGAAGTGGTTGTGCAGTCTCCCGGATAGGAGTCACTTCGCTATATTTTGCCTGAAGGGCACTTGGACTAACTACTGGAGGACTTAGTGCAATCTCCCGGATAGGAGTGGCCTCCATTGATTCGACCTCATTTTTTTTGAATCTGGATAATTATTAATAATGTTAGCCGGAGCCATTTGTGTGTCAAAATCCCTGTTAGGAAGGGTAGCGGCAATCTTGCTCATGTTTTCCATTCTGCGAAAAAGATGAAAAGATGCTGCGATAATAATAAACGTTTCGTTGGTCGGAAGGATAACATGTCTTCTTACAACACCATATGTACATAGTCTCGACGCTCGGATAAACGTACCGACCTAAATTCCACGAAGTGGAAGTTTGTTTATTACGAATTACCACTAAATCTTCCGTCTGTATATCGCGTCTCGGAAATTTCCTTATAACGATTATATGGAAAGAAACCTTTTACAAACTCATATCCAACGAAAGTAGAATTGTTGAGTTGACGCTTTCATTTTTCTAAACCGATTAACAATATGCATAGGAGATTCATTTATTAATGGCTCTGGAAAACAAGAATTGGAGATCCGACCTAAAGTGACTTGGATTCTGTACCTTGTGCGAATGTGAACTGTAGTTAATAAGGCACATGAGAAGAAGGAAAAGCAGTAGCATTTGGTAATTTGTGGAGCAAAACAAACTATGAATGTTTCCTCTCAGAAAAATAAGCAGAAATAATGGAAAGAACAATCGTGTCATACTTAAAAATGTCTCTTAAGAGTTGGAGCTTTTTTACGCTGAAATTGTCGCCAATAATTTGGATAATATTTTGATGTAGAGGTGGATTTGTGCCTTGCTTCGTAAACTGTGCCAGAAATAGTTGTAGAATATACCCTGACATGAGAACTAGGAACTGGGCCTGTAATAATCCACCCGAAAATCGTATCCTGTGCAACTAATGTACCTGATATATTGATATGAGTGCCTGGTAATATTATCTTTGGATAAAGATCTGCACCTATCAATATATCTACAGGTCTGCAGTCGAATAACTGCGTATCTGCCAAACGAATATTTGGCATCCGAGAAGCAAATTCTGAAGTTACAGAAAACGAAGGCAAATTTCCTGAAATACTTGGAACAACAAACGCCGTTGAGGGCAATAACAGCGATTTGTCGATTGGGGAACCAATGGTAATAGAACACATCTTCCTAGAAGTAGTGGAAACAGTCTGATTTACACCTGAAATCGTAGCTATTGTGGACTGAGTTGCTACGCCTATTTGACGCTGTAGTTTTTCTGTGATGAATGAAGCTTCAGACGCAGGGTCAATAAGGGCACGAACAGGATATGTGACACCATCGTGTATAATGTGAACGATAGCTGTTCCTAATAAGACACTCCTATTTTGGGAAACATGGAATACCTGCCTACTGGTAGCACCAGAAGTTAAAACAGGTGAAGTTGTTGGATTATTTGAACTAGAAGTGGGAGATGAATGTGGGGCTGAAGCTAAATGTGAAAGAGGTTGTGACGGAGTCACTGGTCTGGAAGGACTGGAAATTTCACGATGAAGAAGCGTGTGATGCCGCTTATTACACTTCCCACAACTATGCTTGCTTACACAATTTCTTACTTCATGACCGACAGCTAAACAATTCAAGCAACAATTGTATCGTCGAAGAACAGAATAACGACCCTCAACTGCTAATTTTAGAAAATCTGGGCAAAAACGCAATGGATGTATTACGTTAGGACATAACACACAGAAATTGCCCGTAGAAGTACGTCCTGGATTGGAAGGGACCGATTTGGAGAAATGGGACCGAACCTTCTTTTCAACCTTTGTAGAGGAGTCAATACCACGAATATCTTTTAGACACGTAAGTGTCTGAATTCTCTCTGAAAGAAAGCAATCTAAATCTTTCCAAGATGACAATGCCGACTTATTTTTAACCGTTTGTTCCCATAACGTGACTGTAATTTTAGGCAACCTTTGTATACAAATAAATACAAGTATGGGATCCCAATCGCTCGTAGAAACTTCATAGATCGCCATAGCAGCAATACACCCATTTATTGCTCTTTGAATATTTTTCAATCCTGAACTTGTTTCATTATCAATCACCGGAATATCAAATAACAACTTTAATTGGTTATTGACAAGTATTCGAACATTATCATAGGTTTCCTTAAGAGCCTTCCATGCTAAATTGAAACTTTTATGGGTCAATGGGAACTTTGAAACTATATCTCTAGCTTCACCACTTGTTTTCTTTAGTAAATGACATAATTTTTCAATGTCACTTAACCTATTATTATTAATAAATACGGCGGAAAATAAGTCCCGGAAAGTTGGCCACGAAAGAAAATCGCCATTGAAAACATCGATGTCACAGGGAGGTAAATTCATGGAATGCGAACTATTTTCATTAATGATGCCAGAAACGTCAGCTGCTGCTTCAGCTGGAAAAGAAATTTGAGAAATAGACAGAATATCATTTACACCCTGGCGAGGAGAACTTGCCATATTTGGCACATTAGGAACAGTAGATGTCTTCGGTTGAGGACGTATTTCATCTATCTTTCTTCTAATCAAGGCAAGGCTATGAATATAGGCTCTAAGAACAGCCTGGTTTTTCATTTCTGCTGATGTGTAGTCATCTGCATCACCCTCGTCACGAGTTTGCAAATGAGTAAGGCATTTATCAAACATTTCTTTCGTTTTGGACCACATTTCTTTAACTTCAGCAGCCTGAATTTCAAGTGCGTAAATGTCAAAATCTTCATCTCGGAGAGAAGTAAGATTAGCGTCGAATTTGATTAGAGCATCAGCAGCTCGAATGAAGAAATCTAGTGGAGTAAGCGACATTGTAGGAAAATTATATATGAAACTCTCAACTTCAAACTATAGAAAATATCAAAAATTGAGGAAACTTGAATAAAACTTGAAAAAAGTCATAAACTTCACGAAATTCTATATTAGAATACTAAATCTCAACTTCCAAACAAAAAGTTTAGAATAAAACCAATGAGAAAATACGAAAATATTTTCAAAAAATTCGAAATATTGTTGAGATCTTATAAAAAATACCAAATTGTTATCTTATTGTATCGAAAAATACAATAAAAACTCAAAAAATCTGCAAAAAATAATCAACCGTATTTTTCACAGTGTATGAAAAAATCACAAAATTTTTGTCTGTGTACTAAATTTTATTAAGTGTATCGAATAATACACTTTGTACTTTATTCCGGAGGAACCCAACAATTTAGAAATAAATTGCCAAAAATATTTTAAAGAAATTAAAAAAAAACATTCAAATTATTCAAAAATATTGACCGAATGTAGGGTGCATGGACTGTAAAATGCACTTCAAGGTCCAACAACAACAAAATTTACCAGAAAAATATTAATTACAAAAAATTGTTATTCAAATTTAATATCGTAATAGGTAAATAAATATAAAAAAATATGAAAACTGAATTTTTAGTTAAATGCAGGGTGCACCGGAGGTCGACCTTACAAATTAGTTTTCGAAAAGTTTCAGTTTTTTTCCAAAAATCGCGAAAAAAAATTCAATAAAAATTTTTTATGTTAATTTACCAAACTTTTTCACCGGCCTTCGTATGTTGACTTACTAACCGGCCCTCGAAATTACGATATAAATGTGCGAGCGTGTGTGTGAATAATCGTTCAACGATAAACAGCCAAGCAGTGATAGTTGTTGTTACAACCACTCAGCAGTTGGTGACTAGGAAATTTGTTAGTGTTTTTATTCCTTCTTTTCTCTATTCCTTTTAAATTTTGACTATTGGAATTTGGATAAAAACACTAACAACAATGGGAATATTATTTTAAAACGAAATTATGAAACCAACACAACTATCACTGGTTCACTGCACTTTTTGTTTTCTTTATTTTTTGCAGTATTCTCGTTAAATGAGAATATGCAGTGGAGTTATTCTTAAAGAGAATAACAATAACAACAACGCGTGACGGTGTTGTAAGACGGACGTCTGTAATTTATGGAATATAACTTTTTGTAAACAAAGAAAAACACTCGCGTATGCTCACTAATATTGACGGTACTCACCTTAAGCAATATTATGAGATATTAGTAATTGATGATGGATGGATGTTTTCTTGTTGATGTGATGCTGACGGAGTCAGTGCGCCTTTGAAAACAAATGCAAAAAATGTCAATTATTTCTTCTTCTTTGTTGTTGTTGAGGACACCAATTCGATTCGGCTCGAATGGACCAATGTTTGCGGAGGCAATAAAAAGAAATGAAACCAAAAGAAAATAAAACAAAAGAATTTTAGTTTTTTCAAATAATAAATAAATTAAATCCTTTATTAAATATTGTTCGGATAAACAATATTTTACCTTAATAATGTTCACGAATATGAACGGTGGTGGACGAAAATCCAAAGAAAAAGATGTGATGTGGACGAATATCCAAAAACAAGTGATCGCTTGTTGTTGCAAAGTGGCGCTCTTCTTTGTTTTCTAGTTAGAATTTGACATCAGTCACTTTGTGCGAAAACACAAAGTTGTATTTTTGCTATTGATGTGCAAATTCTAACGGCAGGAAATTTTGAAGATAATTTTAAATATTGGAAAATAATTCTTAATTAAACAGGTATATTAAACAGGACTATTAACATGAAATTGGATGAAATAATATATGTGATATTTATCTAAATGTGAATCTACCTAGATATATTCATAAAGTATGTAAATCGACTTCAAACAAATATAAATAGGTCATACGTTGGGCTATGTATGCACTTCTAGAAAACGCAACTACGTAATTCTATGCTCAATTTTGTACGTTGTGCAAAATTTGATGTGAATCTGACTAACATGAGGAGTTTGATGCGAAAAAATATATGGAAGCTCCATCCAAATATTAAGCGATTTCAAGCAAACTTGTCACAGGTTAGGTTATACTAATTTCAGAACGTTTTGTTCCTATTGGTTCCTCGGTGCGTCATTAACTTAAATATGTGAGCTATATATGAGCGAGCTATATAGAAATCTGGACCGATTTTCTCGAAACTTGGCAGACATCACTCTAGGCTCAATTAAGTACGATAAGCCAAAATTCGTGCAAATCAACAGATATATAGGGACTTTGGGGCACCATTTACATGAAATTGGATGAATGTGAATCACATTGTATTTGCTCAATCACTTCGTGATTTAGCATTCAAAGCTTACCAGCGCAATAAGACTACTGATAATTGGAGAGTGTTTTGCAAATATCGAAATAAAGCCAAATCCATCATTCGACGTGAACGCAGAAAATTCTACTCCAAAAAATTCAATGTGATGGGTTCAACTGCTCTGTGGCGTTTTTTAAGGGGTGCTGGATGTATGGGTACTGACGACTTAATTTCTAATTTTGATGTTGATGCACTGAATTCCTCGTTTGCTGCTAGAAATTCATCTGTTGATTTCGATTTTAATTCTTTTGCTGATGCAGCAAATGGATTTTCCTTCAGTAATGTTTATATTGACGAAGTTATTTTAGCTCTAAATAGAATAAAGTCTAAATCAATAGGCGTGGATGGAATACCTGTTGATTTCTTGAAGTTAATTTTCCCATATATTTCAGATTATGTGTTAGATTTAATAAATTCAATTTTAATGTCGTCCACCTTTCCCCAATCGTGGAAAATAGCTCGTGTTGTTCCAATCCCGAAGGGTAATGTTGTTGATAGTCCTGATAGTCTTAGGCCCATATCAATTCTCCCTGTGCTGTCGAAAGTGTGTGAACATATTATGAGGGACCAGATACTTATGCATGTTAACAGGTACATTTACAACGGCCAATTTGCTTTTCGCAAGAACCATAATACTACAAGTCTGTTACTTTGCCTGACTGATATGATAAGGAAAAATATGAATCTTTCCAAAAATACAGTAGTGGTGTCGTTGGATTTGACAAAGGCATTCGATTCGATTTCCCATTCTACGTTAATCAGGAAGCTGATATATGAGTTCAATTTTTCAATAACTGCATGTAAACTAATTTTATCTTATTTATCTGGTAGATCCCAATTTGTTGTTTGTAATGGAAAATCCTCTGGTACGATTTTGCTCACTTGTGGCGTAGCTCAGGGATCAGTTTTGGGTCCTTTACTGTTCATTTTGTATGTTAATAGTCTGACGCAGTGTTTTGGCGATGTCAATTGTACACCACTATTATTTGCTGATGACGTTTTTCTAATTTTCTGTGATAATGAAAGGAATGCAACATCTTTTGAATGTCAAATTAATCACTGTCTTTCACGGTTTGAACAATGGTCATTAGAAAACGGTTTGACTTTTAATCCATTAAAAACAAGAGCTTTAATGTTTGGTTGTCATGAAATGGACCTTAACATCTATCTTGGTTACAACCAAGTTAACTTTGTAAGCAGTCACCGAATGTTGGGACTAATAGTCGACGATAAGCTACATTTTGAGAATCATGTTGACTTTGTTCAGAGGAAGGTGTTTTCCACTATTCGTAGGTTATATTCTACAAATCTGTTTCTACCATCGTGGGTCAAAAGACGAGTTGCTCATGCCCTCTTGATGCCCCAAATCATTTATGGATTGGAGGTTATTTCAGGTACAACTGATCATACATTCTTAAGATTAAAACGAGTTGTTAATTCTATTGCTCGTTTTATTTATAATATTAAATCTCGAGTTCACATATCTGGTTATGTTGTAGATTTTCTGGGGTTAAATTTTAAAAGTTTTGTTTCTGCCAGAGTTCTGCGTAATTTTTACAATATAATTAAGAATGGTGTACCTGTTTTGTTAAGAAACATGTTCAGATTCTCCGTCTCAACGAGAAATCCTCAAGTATTTATACCTAGGATATACAATTCCGCTTTTGAAAAATCCTATGTTGTACGTGTTGCTCGATTGTGGAATTATTTGCCCATTGAACTGAGAATATTTTCTCAATCCAATAATGCTTTTCGTTTGAAGCTATTGCAATATTTACGTGGTCCTGATAATCGCATTTAATATTCTGTCAGCTATTCTAACCTATTTATGATATCTTGTTTGCTTTTTATGAACTGTATGTTTTTTTGTTTATATACACTTTCATTTACAGACAATTTCTTTGCATATTCTATTTTATTTTTTCAATTTAATTTATACTTCATTTACACCTATTTTATTCGTATTAATGACTGTAATTTGCTGGATGTTGCTTATTATGGCTTTCATTTACGCCATTTTTTTTTAGTGGTTATGGCTGGGGAGCCAATTATAATTGAATATATTTTTAAGTAATTTGTATTTAGATATAAGTTTTCTACTTAGAATGATGTGTTATATTAATACTATTTATTGGCCTTGGAGGCTTTAGTATTAAGGAATGAATTTAATAAATAAATAAATAAATCGGACGAAACTATATATGGGAACTATATCTAAACTGGACCGATTTTCTCGAAACTTGGCCGACATCATTCTAGGCTCAATTCAGTACGTTATGCCAAATTTCGTGCAAATCAACAGATATATAGGGACTTTGGGGCACCATTTACATGAAATCGGACGAAACTATATATGGGAGCTATATCTAAATCTGGACCGATTTTCACGAAACTTGGCAGACATCATTCTAGACCTAAATGATTAGGCTGTACCAAATATCGTGCAAATCGAAAGATATATTGGGACTGTTTACATTAAATCGGTTAAATATATATATATATGGGCGCTATATCTAAATCTGAACCGATTTTTCCCAATTTCAATAGGGTTCGTCCTTGGGCCAAATAAGTGACCTATGCCAAATTTCATCCCATTCGGATCATAAATGCGACCTGTACTTTGTTTACAATTTAACATCTACATACGGACGGACGGACATGCATAAATCGACTCAGAAAACTCAGAAAAAAAATTGTGATTGTATTTGTGTAGTTTGTTCTCATTTGACTCTCATTTATTGAACATTGTTGTAAAACTTTACATTAAATTTAGTAGTTTTTCGAATGGTATACGTAACGAAAAACGAACGATAGCTTTCGAAATACATGAACGTTTTTTTTAACGAAAGTGAGTGAGTTACTTTCTTTCTTGCATTGATTTTCGTTCGAAATAGAAAAACAGGCTGTATATTTTTAATTATTTTTATAAGAGTATACATCAAGGTGTATTTAATAATGTGTAAGTGACAATCATATGATTTCAAACTTTTTTCCTTATTGTTTGTAAATCAAATTGTCAAAAACATTTTGAATATTACATTTCGAGGCGGACATTCATAGAGGCGGACGGAAAGAAAACCTAGGCTCAGTTATAAGCCCGTTCACCGATTGGTCCACATATTTTATGTTATGTGTGAAAATCTGTCCAGAACTCCCAGATACTCATAAAATCGAGAAGATTATGTTAACTTAAAATTAATCGCGACCAGGTCTTATTATTTATTTTATTTTTCTCTGATCTAAAACCGCCAATAACCTAAGAATACACAAATTCATTAAGTATTCCTCAATGAATAGTTCCTGACAAAACAAATTAATAATTGTTTTTGTTTATTTTTGTCAAAAACTTTTTGTCAGCATGACAATTTAATTTCTATTACAACAATGTTTTTTTTTTTTGTAAAATATTTGTTGTTGTATCTGATGCATACACCGTAATAAATACACCTTGGTATACATTGAAATTAACGACTTTTTAATAATACTGCCTTAAAATATGAAAAGTTTTATAAACGAAATACTTACGAATTGGAATGGAAATATTACAAAAACATCTTTAAAATGCAAAAACACGTTCACCTAAATAAGCTTATTAGCTAGAGATTTCAAACTTTGTGGCAGTTAGTTATTTTGATACTCGATACCTACCTACTGCTAGTGATGTACAATATCGAAAACGTCATTGCCGAATGTGCCCCAGTTTCCCCTACTCCTCGGATGTTTGCTATCGGTCCCTGTCACTCTCGGGGTGCTCTATGAACTGCCGGTTAAAATAACTCGCGCACCTCTTCGGGTCTGTTACAGTTACGTCGTTAAATGTAACAGCCGTCCTGTCTTCTTTCCTTCCAGGATTCGAGAGTGACTTGACCGTTGCCCACAATTTACTTGTTCCGGTGGCAATGTTGCATTGCTTCAGGTGGTCTAGCCACTTTTTCCTTTTGTGCTCGCATACTAATCTGTTGACTTCAAGAGTAAGCTCTCGCACCCTTGGGTCTTCAGGTGTAGTACGACGGAGCTCATCACGCTCATTAGCCAATACCGTTGCTTCTGCTGGGAAGTTAGGTCTTACTTCGGGTATTCGACCAGCAGGTATGAAGCGAGCGGCAGCAGTAGCGATGATTTTACGGAAATTCCTCTCAATCCCAATCCCACGGCAGCTGGTTCTCTGTACCGGATTGACTCGGAGGTGGACTCCGACCAGAGGCTGCCACCTCAACAATTACATGTTCGTAAAAATGTATTTGTGTTTGATTTATTTAACATTTCAAGTTAGATTTTTCCTCCGAAAGTCGTGTAAGTGACTGCGGAAGTGCTTATATGATTTAGCAGTGTTGGTTCAGGTCCCTCATCAAACATTTTTTTTTTTTTTATTGTTTCAAAGAAAATACATATTCTAAATGAAGAAGTTATCATGATGATGATCTTCTAGTATTGACATTTAAAACTCGAATTATCCCCTGATGTAAAAATTCAAAAAGATTAAATTTTATTTTCAATAACTTTAAATTTGGAGTTTATTCCTCCATTTTATGTTACTCCATATATTTTTCTTATTTATCAGCTAATGTTCTAAAATTAGCGCCACGTAAAACTAATGTTGCCAAAAGGCAACATATGTATTTTTCATAAAGCGGAGTTGTTCAATTCACACGAATTTTGTTCAACTCGGATAAGACTCCCATAGAAGCTTAAAATTTTTCTTATAAATTGAATATTAAAATTGATTTATATGTCATTTAGACTAAATGGTCCGTCATTTTAATTTTTTCAAAGGAATTGACAGTGATTGAAAATTTCAGAGTCTCAATTTTGTTATTCCTTTGGCACAACATTGAAATATTAATTGGTGACCCCATTATATATGTATGGGGGGAGCTAAGAGCTCGCTCTATATCTCTGTTCTTATTCAACAGACATAAACATTTTTGGGCTAATTATTGTCCTCTGATACTTAAATATAAAAACTAGTACCAAAACATAAAATAAATTAGTATTAGTTAAAAATGTTTACAGTTTTGTAAAAAAGTCAAATTCGCCGAATGTACACCTACCCGGAGTAGTAGATGGGGCACATTCGGCACCATAGTCATAATCATGGTAATTATCACCGCTATCAGTCTGGTTGAAATTCAGATACTCTAAAGGTTCTATTTTGTTTTAATATGTGACTCGATGATTGACTTTATATTTTCGATATCAGCTATATTTTCTAACGGCGGACGTTGACATCTCAGGGCCAAACACACTATCGGTGTGTATGGGGGGAAACCAAAAAAAAAAAAAATTAAGTAAATATAGTTGTATCTGTATCTGGCCGACTTCAAAATGCCGAATCTACCCTGAAGGTTCATTCTATAGTTTTTTATCAATCTTCTAAAAACATTATCATCCTGTTTATGTATTTCGAAAGAAAGGTTTCTTTCGCTTTCAATGCGAATGAAAATCAGTTTTGGTTCATATAAAAACTTTTTACAGGCAAAAGAAGTCGAACGATAAACAATTCGAAAGAAACCCTAAACGTATATTTTTTCTTTACAAATTGCATTTATGTATGACGAAAAAGCTGTCATTATGCGAACGAGAATGTCAAATTCACTCACTTGCTTTATAGCTTTCGAAGGAATTGCAAAATCGCGAACTATATATCAAAATTTGAAGCACTTTCACACAACACAATCTCTATACAAAAACGAGTTAGACACATGGTTCCTTTTGAGAATATGCATAGAATCACTTTCTGAGTTGATTAATGCATGTCCTTCCGTCTGCCTATGTGTCTGTCCCTGTAAAATTATAAACAAAGTTGGTGAAAATCGGATATAGTTCCCACATTTATTTTCCTTTTATGTAAATGTTGCATCAAAGTCCCAATGTTTGTCCTATTAGAACAAAATTTGCCCAACGTCTAGAATGAAGTGTATGAAGTTTTGTTGAAATCGAATCGGATATAGTTCCCATATATATTTTAGTAAGATTTTATGCATGAGACTTTGTTCGATTCAGCTGAAATCTTGGACAGCGCGCTTTCCTGCACTATATCCGATGACATGTGCCAAGTTTGCTTCCAATCTGTACACTTGTATTCATAATTTAACATCATTCCATACATATGACACACATTGACCCCATGTCAGCCCGAGTGACATGCATGGTTTTAGATAAAAGACTTGTAACTCTGTATATAAAGATAAACCAGTAAGGAAAGTAGTAAAGTCGGACGGGGCCGACTATATGATACCCTTCACCACTATGGGTATATTAAACAGGACTATTAACATGAAATTGGATGAAATAATATATGTGATATTTATCTAAATGTGAATCTACCTAGATATATTCATAAAGTATGTAAATCGACTTCAAACAAATATAAATAGGTCATACGTTGGGCTATGTATGCACTTCTAGAAAACGCAACTACGTAATTCTATGCTCAATTTTGTACGTTGTGCAAAATTTGATGTGAATCTGACTAACATGAGGAGTTTGATGCGAAAAAATATATGGAAGCTCCATCCAAATATTAAGCGATTTCAAGCAAACTTGTCACAGGTTAGGTTATACTAATTTCAGAACGTTTTGTTCCTATTGGTTCCTCGGTGCGTCAATTACTTAAAATATGTGAGCTATATATGAGCGAGCTATATAGAAATCTGGACCGATTTTCTCGAAACTTGGCAGACATCACTCTAGGCTCAATTAAGTACGATAAGCCAAAATTCGTGCAAATCAACAGATATATAGGGACTTTGGGGCACCATTTACATGAAATCGGACGAAACTATATATGGGAGCTATATCTAAACTGGACCGATTTTCTCGAAACTTGGCCGACATCATTCTAGGCTCAATTCAGTACGTTATGCCAAATTTCGTGCAAATCGAATGATATATAGGGACTTTGGGGCACCATTTACATGAAATCGGACGAAACTATATATGGGAGCTATATCTAAATCTGGACCGATTTTCACGAAACTTGGCAGACATCATTCTAGACCTAAATGATTAGGCTGTACCAAATATCGTGCAAATCGAAAGATATATTGGGACTGTTTACATTAAATCGGTTAAATATATATATATATATATATATATATGGGAGCTATATCTAAATCTGAACCGATTTTTCCCAATTTCAATAGGGTTCGTCCTTGGGCCAAATAAGTGACCTATGCCAAATTTCATCCCATTCGGATCATAAATGCAACCTGTACTTTGTTTACAATTTAACATCTACATACGGACGGACGGACATGCATAAATCGACTCAGAAAACTCAGAAAAAAAATTGTGATTGTATTTGTGTAGTTTGTTCTCATTTGACTCTCATTTATTGAACATTGTTGTAAAACTTTACATTAAATTTAGTAGTTTTTCGAATGGTATACGTAACGAAAAACGAACGATAGCTTTCGAAATACATGAACGTTTTTTTTAACGAAAGTGAGTGAGTTACTTTCTTTCTTGCATTGATTTTCGTTCGAAATAGAAAAACAGGCTGTATATTTTTAATTATTTTTATAAGAGTATACATCAAGGTGTATTTAATAATGTGTAAGTGACAATCATATGATTTCAAACTTTTTTCCTTATTGTTTGTAAATCAAATTGTCAAAAACATTTTGAATATTACATTTCGAGGCGGACATTCATAGAGGCGGACGGAAAGAAAACCTAGGCTCAGTTATAAGCCCGTTCACCGATTGGTCCACATATTTTATGTTATGTGTGAAAATCTGTCCAGAACTCCCAGATACTCATAAAATCGAGAAGATTATGTTAACTTAAAATTAATCGCGACCAGGTCTTATTATTTATTTTATTTTTCACTGATCTAAAACCGCAAATAACCTAAGAATACACAAATTCATTAAGTATTCCTCAATGAATAGTTCCTGACAAAACAAATTAATAATTGTTTTTGTTTATTTTTGTCAAAAACTTTTTGTCAGCATGACAATTTAATTTCTATTACAACAATGTTTTTTTTTTTGTAAAATATTTGTTGTTGTATCTGATGCATACACCTTAATAAATACACCTTGGTATACATTGAAATTAACGACTTTTTAATAATACTGCCTTAAAATATGAAAAGTTTTATAAACGAAATACTTACGAATTGGAATGGAAATATTACAAAAACATCTTTAAAATGCAAAAACACGTTCACCTAAATAAGCTTATTAGCTAGAGATTTCAAACTTTGTGGCAGTTAGTTATTTTGATACTCGATACCTACCTACTGCTAGTGATGTACAATATCGAAAACGTCATTGCCGAATGTGCCCCAGTTTCCCCTACTCCTCGGATGTTTGCTATCGGTCCCTGTCACTCTCGGGGTGCTCTATGAACTGCCGGTTAAAATAACTCGCGCACCTCTTCGGGTCTGTTACAGTTACGTCGTTAAATGTAACAGCCGTCCTGTCTTCTTTCCTTCCAGGATTCGAGAGTGACTTGACCGTTGCCCACAATTTACTTGTTCCGGTGGCAATGTTGCATTGCTTCAGGTGGTCTAGCCACTTTTTCCTTTTGTGCTCGCATACTAATCTGTTGACTTCAAGAGTAAGCTCTCGCACCCTTGGGTCTTCAGGTGTAGTACGACGGAGCTCATCACGCTCATTAGCCAATACCGTTGCTTCTGCTGGGAAGTTAGGTCTTACTTCGGGTATTCGACCAGCAGGTATGAAGCGAGCGGCAGCAGTAGCGATGATTTTACGGAAATTCCTCTCAATCCCAATCCCACGGCAGCTGGTTCTCTGTACCGGATTGACTCGGAGATGGACTCCGACCAGAGGCTGCCACCTCAACAATTACATGTTCGTAAAAATGTATTTGTGTTTGATTTATTTAACATTTCAAGTTAGATTTTTCCTCCGAAAGTCGTGTAAGTGACTGCGGAAGTGCTTATATGATTTAGCAGTGTTGGTTCAGGTCCCTCATCAAACATTTTTTTTTTAATTGTTTCAAAGAAAATACATATTCTAAATGAAGAAGTTATCATGATGATGATCTTCTAGTATTGACATTTAAAACTCGAATTATCCCCTGATGTAAAAATTCAAAAAGATTAAATTTTATTTTCAATAACTTTAAATTTGGAGTTTATTCCTCCATTTTATGTTACTCCATATATTTTTCTTATTTATCAGCTAATGTTCTAAAATTAGCGCCACGTACAACTAATGTTGCCAAAAGGCAACATATGTATTTTTCATAAAGCGGAGTTGTTCAATTCACACGAATTTTGTTCAACTCGGATAAGATTTTGATATAGCTACAATATTTACCTTCGTCCCATAGAAGCTTAAAAATTTTCTTATAAATTGAATATTAAAATTGATTTATATGTCATTTAGACTAAATGGTCCGTCATTTTAATTTTTTCAAAGGAATTGACAGTGATTGAAAATTTCAGAGTCTCAATTTTGTTATTCCTTTGGCACAACATTGAAATATTAATTGGTGACCCCATTATGTATGTATGGGAGGAGCTAAGAGCTCGCTCTATATCTCTGTTCTTATTCAACAGACATAAACATTTTTGGGCTAATTATTGTCCTCTGATACTTAAATATAAAAACTAGTAATTAGTAATTATCACCGCTATCAGTCTGGTTGAAATTCAGATACTCTAAAGGTTCTATTTTGTTTTAATATGTGACTCGATGATTGACTTTATATTTTCGATATCAGCTATATTTTCTAACGGCGGACGTTGACATCTCAGGGCCAAACACACTATCGGTGTGTAAGGGGGGAAACCAAAAAAAAAAAAAAATTAAGTAAATATAGTTGTATCTGTATCTGGCCGACTTCAAAATGCCGAATCTACCCTGAAGGTTCATTCTATAGTTTTTTATCAATCTTCTAAAAACATTATCATCCTGTTTATGTATTTCGAAAGAAAGGTTTCTTTCGCTTTCAATGCGAATGAAAATCAGTTTTGGTTCATATAAAAACTTTTTACAGGCAAAAGAAGTCGAACGATAAACAATTCGAAAGAAACCCTAAACGTATATTTTTTCTTTACAAATTGCATTTATGTATGACGAAAAAGCTGTCATTATGCGAACGAGAATGTCAAATTCACTCACTTGCTTTATAGCTTTCGAAGGAATTGCAAAATCGCGAACTATATATCAAAATTTGAAGCACTTTCACACAACACAATCTCTATACAAAAACGAGTTAGACACATGGTTCCTTTTGAGAATATGCATAGAATCACTTTCTGAGTTGATTAATGCATGTCCTTCCGTCTGCCTATGTGTCTGTCCCTGTAAAATTATAAACAAAGTTGGTGAAAATCGGATATAGTTCCCACATTTATTTTCCTTTTATGTAAATGTTGCATCAAAGTCCCAATGTTTGTCCTATTAGAACAAAATTTGCCCAACGTCTAGAATGAAGTGTATGAAGTTTTGTTGAAATCGAATCGGATATAGTTCCCATATATATTTTAGTAAGATTTTATGCATGAGACTTTGTTCGATTCAGCTGAAATCTTGGACAGCGCGCTTTCCTGCACTATATCCGATGACATGTGCCAAGTTTGCTTCCAATCTGTACACTTGTATTCATAATTTAACATCATTCCATACATATGACACACATTGACCCCATGTCAGCCCGAGTGACATGCATGGTTTTAGATAAAAGACTTGTAACTCTGTATATAAAGATAAACCAGTAAGGAAAGTAGTAAAGTCGGACGGGGCCGACTATATGATACCCTTCACCACTATGGGTATATTAAACAGGACTATTAACATGAAATTGGATGAAATAATATATGTGATATTTATCTAAATGTGAATCTACCTAGATATATTCATAAAGTATGTAAATCGACTTCAAACAAATATAAATAGGTCATACGTTGGGCTATGTATGCACTTCTAGAAAACGCAACTACGTAATTCTATGCTCAATTTTGTACGTTGTGCAAAATTTGATGTGAATCTGACTAACATGAGGAGTTTGATGCGAAAAAATATATGGAAGCTCCATCCAAATATTAAGCGATTTCAAGCAAACTTGTCACAGGTTAGGTTATACTAATTTCAGAACGTTTTGTTCCTATTGGTTCCTCGGTGCGTCAATTACTTAAAATATGTGAGCTATATATGAGCGAGCTATATAGAAATCTGGACCGATTTTCTCGAAACTTGGCAGACATCACTCTAGGCTCAATTCAGTACGTTATGCCAAATTTCGTGCAAATCGAAAGATATATAGGGACTTTGGGGCACCATTACATGAAATCGGGCAAAACTATATATGGGAGCTATATCTAAATCTGGACCAATTTTCTCGAAACTTGGCAGACATCATTCTAGGCTCAATTCAGTACGTTATGCCAAATTTCGTGCAAATCGAATGATATATAGGGACTTTGGGGCACCATTACCATGAAATCGGACGAAACTATATATGGGAGCTATATCTAAATCTTGACCGATTTTCACGAAACTTGGCAGACATCATTCTAGACCTAAATGATTAGGCTGTACCAAATTTCGTGCAAATCGAAAGATATATAGGGACCGTTTACATTAAATCGGTTAAATATATATATGGGAGCTATATCTAAATCTGAACCGATTTTTCCCAATTTCAATAGGGTTCGTCCTTGGGCCAAATAAGTGACCTATGCCAAATTTCATCCCATTCGGATCATAAATGCGACCTGTACTTTGTTTACAATTTTACATCTACAGACGGACGGACGGACGGACATGCATAAATCGACTCAGAAAGTGATTCTATGAATATTCTCAAAAGGAACCATGTGTCTATCTCGTTTCATTTTGCCTGTTACAAACATATGCACAAAGACATAATACCCTGTACCACAGAGTGCTGAAGGGTATAAAAAAAATTGTGATTGTATTTGTGTAGTTTGTTCTCATTCGACTCTCATTTATTGAACATTGTTGTAAAACTTTACATTAAATTTTGTAGTTTTTCAAATGGTATACGTAACGACAAACGAACGATAGCTTTCGAAATACATGAACGTTTTTTAAACGAAAGTGAGTGAGTTACTTTCTTTCTTGCATTGATTTTCGTTCGAAATAGAAAAACTGGCTGTATATTTTTAATTATTTTTATAAGAGTATACATCAAGGTGTATTTAATAATGTATAAGTGACAATCATATGATTTTAAACTTTTTTCCTTATTGTTTGTAAATCAAATTGTCAAAAAGATTTTGAATATTACATTTCGAGGCGGACATTCATAGAGGCGGACGGAAAGAAAACCTAGGCTCAGTTATAAGCCCGTTCACCGATGGGTCCACATATTTTATGTTATGTGTGAAAATCTGTCCAGAACTCCCAGAGGTCTTATTATTTATTTTATTTTTCACTGATCTAAAACCGCCAATAACCTAAGAATACACAAATTCATTAAGTATTCCTCAATGAATAGTTCCTGACAAAAACAAATTAATAATTGTTTTTGTTATTTTTGTCAAAAACTTTTTGTCAGCATGACAATTTAATTTCTATTACAACAATGTTGTTTTTGTAAAATATTTGTTGTTGTATCTGATGCATACACCTTAATAAATACACCTTGGTATACATTGAAATTAACGACTTTTTAATAATACTGCCTTAAAATATGAAAAGTTTTATAAACGAAATACTTACGAATTGGAATGGAAATATTACAAAAACATCTTTAAAATACAAAAACACGTTCACCTAAATAAGCTTATTAGCTAGAGATTTCAAACTTTGTGGCAGTTAGTTATTTTGATACTCGATACCTAAGGATCAATGCTAGTGATGTACAATATCGAAAACGTCATTGCCGAATGTGCCCCAGTTTCCCCTACTCCTCGGATGTTTGCTATCGGTCCACGTTTTGGCATTTGGCATATATTCCTCATTTCTCCGACCCTTCGCATTTTATAATTTTAGCAAAAAACTATATATACATACGCTGTTTTATTAAAATCTTTGTTGAATTAAGCGAAGTTTCTATTTGTTGTACTTAAAATTAATTTGTATTGAATATTCAATATTGCCTTGAATAAATAAATGTTAATTTCTTACTCATAATTTCCATATTTGACAATTTTTGTGGTAAGTGTCAAAAGTGGGAAAGCAGTATCTGTAGACTCTGTTTAGAAATAATATGACTATTTGTTTTTTTTCTTTGTTTTTGTGTTGTATCGTCATTTTACCTTTAATATGTCCAAGGGTAGTTTCAAAACAAAATTTATAACTGGTAGAATTTAGTTTTTTTTTGAGCCGAGGAAATGTAATGTTTAACTTAAAGAATTCGATTTCATACAAAACACATACCCATGAATCGTTTTATAACTATGTGTTGTTATTGTATGTATGGAGACAGCTGCTGAAAAATAAGGGTTGACAGTTAATTTATAAAACACGTTTTATGCAGCTGCTTACATATTCAGTTGAAAAATTTTTTTATGTTCATAATAAGCAGATGCTTTTAGGGGCTTTCTTTTCTGGGGGTTGTTGTTTTGTTATTAGTTTGTCTGTAAAAAATAACATTACTACAATAGTGTACAGTCTTAGATTCCGTTGCAATGCGAAATAAAAACCAAATGATATTTGTTGATAAATTCAATTTCAGCAATTTTGTAGTTTTAAAATTTTTTATAATTTATATGTATAGTTATTATTTATTATTAATATATCGGAACAGTAAACATTTTAAATAATATTCTAATTGAAATTTTAATTTTAATGTAGGTTGTAAAAAAGGCTTCCCTCAATGCTGCTGTTGGGATGGAAATAGTATGGAGAATATTGTTAAAAAATATTGCGGATTGGAAATCAATGTTAGGTAAGTACTGCAATTAAAATATTTTCAACATCATTATTGAAATAAAAAAAATTAATTTTAGGCACAGAATATCATTTAAAACAACTTTCAATTTTAATACCTATCATTTGTAATACCCGATATCATAAGGTTATATATTCTTGATAAAAAGCCGATAAAGCCATTTTCAATTATATTGCTATTGAAAATGGTATATATCGGTCAACGTTTTCGTATATTTTGCGAGGTTTGGCTACGTTTCATTGAATAGACAATCTCCCTACCCAAATATCACTATTGCCCCAGTTTCAAGGTAGTAACCCACATGGGTCATATTTCATTCCGATTGACACAACATTTAGGAAATACTTTTAAATTGAGACTACAATGAATTGTGCATCAAAATCCTCATGTTTGTCAGATTGACATAAAATTTTGCAAAACGTACAAATTGAGCATAGAATAACGTAGTTGCATTTTCTAGAAGTACAGACATAGCCCAACGGACGACTTATTGATATTTGTTTGAAGTCGATTTTTGTCCCATTGTAACAAACGAATGACATGTTTATGGATAGATCTAGGTCGTTTCACATTTAGATAAATATCACATTTTTTATTTCATACTATTTGAAGATAGTAGTCCTGTTTAATATAGTCGTGAAAAGGGTATCATATAGTCGGCCCGTCCGACTTTACTACTTTCCTTACTGTTTTTTTATACCCTCCACCATAGTATGGAGGGTATATTAATTTTGTTTTTCCGTTTGTAACTCATCGAAATAATCATCTCCGACCCTATAAAGTATATATATTCTTGATCAGCGTAAAATTCTATTGAGCGCGTTTTTCAACCGAATTTGTTGCAAATTGGTATTTTGTAGTCGTATATGGTACCAAATCTCCCTACCAAGAAATATTAATATTCGCCCCCATTTTGGGGTAGTCCCCATATAACACCCTTTTTATATTAAAATGGTTATCTGATTTGTTCTGCGTTTTGAGTTTGGTTCTAAGACTCTGATGTAATAATTTCACCTGCGGAGGATATCGAGATAAAAAAAAGTAGAACGTAAGGTTCGATAATGAACTATAACCCGCCCCATATAACGATACCCCCATATAAGGGTACCCCCAATTTTCGGGTTCTTGAGCGCGTTTTTCAACCGAATTTGTTGCAAATTGGTATTTTGTAGTCGTATATGGTACCAAATCTCCCTACCAAGAAATATTAATATTCGCCCCCATTTTGGGGTAGTCCCCATATAACCCCCTTTTTATATTAAAATGGTTATCTGATTTGTTCTGCGTTTTGAGTTTGGTTCTAAGACTCTGATGTAATCATTTCACCTGCGGAGGATATCGAGATAAAAAAAAGTAGAACGTAAGGTTCGATAATGAACTATAACCCGCATTAAGACCTGTATGGAGGTTCCAGACAAAGTGGACCGATATTCCCCATCTTCGAATTTGAACTAAGATTGGAAGAAATAATAAGATGGACAAAGTTTGGATGAAATCTAAATTTTTTGAAGCGCATTTGGTCCAAAGATACATGGGGTCTAGAATCGATATTTCAATTAGCCACAGTGTATAATTATCCATTAAAAATTACTGAATTCTTTATTATTGTTTACATAATCC